>NW_022991974.1:45000-134874 GCF_902827175.1 Gymnodraco acuticeps | reverse complement strand
CTCATTTCTCCCGTGTTATTATTATATTTATATACGTCTATGGTTATTATTCAAAGTTAATGTAAACTTGAATAATGTACTTCATTTGAATGTAATAATTATGTTGGTTGTTGTTTGTGGAAGCGCCAGTGAATGAGCCCCATTAACTGAGTTTTAAACATCACTTTAAATGGAAGATCCCATAGGCCCCGCCCACTCGATCGGATCGGCCGATACTGATTCTGCCGATCGGCCCCAACATTGGCGATCGGAGCATCACTATCTATAAGCCTGAATTTGTTTTCCATATCTACAGTACAGTACCACTACAAAGTGCATTTGGCAGTTAACTTGGCTTAAATCTTCATTAAAAAGAATAAACAAATGAATATCTAATAAATAAATACATGACTAATAAATTAATTCTAAATACTTTGTAGGTATAAACAGAGGACGCAAGCTGGACAGCATGACCATCCGTCCGTCACAGAACTGACAGCATCTGCTGCTGAAAAGAAGAGGGAACAGTGGAGGCTCAATCAGAGGCGACGTAGGGAAAGAAAGAGGCAGGTGGAAGCTGTGATGAACCTCACACCTCTGTCTGAGGACTCTTTTGAGGAGCCTCCACAAGTTGCCCCCTGAACCATCTCAGCCATCCTCACTTCCTAGGCCATCTGTTTCTGCTCAGCCATCCTCACCTTGGGAGGGACCACTCTCATCCTCAACACCTGATAAGGCTTCACGTGGAAGCAAGAAAAAAAAACTGTGAAAACCGTACACGGAAACTGAGGGAGGAAATAGAAGAGTTAAGAAAGCAACTTTTAAGAGAAAATGTGAAGTACATCTCAAGCCTATGCCACCAATTCCCGGCTCCCTCCGACATGACGAACGGGCATGTGGCCTGTGGGGACATCTGAAACATGTTATGGAGACTGGAGTCTGTTTTTTGATGTCAATTAAATGGTAAAGTTTCAATTATAAAGTCTTTGGTATCCTTTTTTAAATTGAGGACTACATCCCGTTATTCGATCTATTGTGCAATGGCATATTGCAGTTGCAGTTATGTCATTCAGGTGGCAACGAAAGACGTCATACAGTAAAAACAATGAATTTTTTACAAACGAAAATATATAAAATAGTGTGTTAATTTGACATAAACAATGCAATGAATGAAGGGAAATTTAATTATAATAAGAGGGTTTTTCATATGATTTGAAGCATTTTTACCTGTACTGGAATAACTGTAGGAAAAAAATGTTGACGGTGATGAAAGCTATTGCATTAAAAGACAAAATATTAATATTTGTAGTTTTTTGGTGTTCATTTCATTTCAAACTTTATTTATCCAGATAAATCCCATTGAGATCATTGAACTCTTTTTACAAGGGAGACCTGCTAACCGGTGTGAAAATGTTATACCTGGATATAGATTCCTTATAGATCAATAATTATATTTTTCACTATCTGTGACTGTGTCATTGATTTTAATATCATATGGAAAATAGCCTTGTTTTGCCGAATGACATTTTCAAGGGGTGTAAACAATGAAATGCATAAAAATGCCTTATCGTGTTACCTTTTTCAGTGGGCACATGCAAAAATGAAAAATACATATTTGAATTCACTCAGAAAATGTTGAAACTGACTTGCTGTTTCATTTGTTTGCCATTTTGAAAATATAAAATGTCACTGACCCAGATATCTGTGTGGACAGTGGAGTGTTGTTGCCTCCTATTTTGTTATTCAATTTGTACACAACTTTAAATAACCCTGTTATTGTGTGCAACAAATCGCTCACACAAAACGTCGAAAGGCTATTATTCCCCTGTTGTCCTTGCTGCAGGGCAAAGGGGGGATTGAGCGTGCAGAGCAGCAGTCTCTCTCCGCAGGGGATGAAAGGGAGTGGGATTTACTCTCCTCGGCTATCTTTCGAAACCCTATTGAAACCACCAAAGAGTAATTCTATCAGTCACACCTTCACACTGATAGGTCAAGTGTAATGGACACTCAGGCATTAACTCTAGCCTCCCTATAACGGTGTGACAAAAGATACAAGTGTCTTTAGTTTCATTCATTTGTCGCCATTTTAAATGTTGTCACCCTTGAAATAATTATAACTGTTATGAGACAAAATGCAGACTGTAAATCCTCCTTTAAAACCACAACATTATAAATATTGATTGCCCCTCAGCTTTGTTTACAACAGCATATTGCATATTTAATCAGAGCAGGATCATCCTTCTCTTATTGAACCGTGAAGACAAAATCAATAGTTCACAATGGTAAATGTCAGCTAAATAGTTTTTGCATTCAAATTGGGTATACTGATAGTTTGTACAGCAAATATCTGTATCAGTATAAAATGTAATCATGCAACAATGCACATGTAGATCAGTGTATATGTAAAGTGCGGGTGAATCATGACACACACAATAAAGCAAACAGGTGCAATCAAAGTCAGAAAAAAATCAAAACATTTATTGGGCATAAATATATTATATATACGCTACCGATACAGTTACGTCTTACATACATAGGGTAGTATTTGCAAAAATCTATACATTAAAATTGATATGGCAGTTTCTTTTATATAATGCATATGAAATTGTCTAACATTTACAATACAAGAAGAAATGCATGAATTTCTTTTTTTTCTCAATTCGTAGACCATGACAACATTGGAATGTTTGTTTTTTTTAAATCGTGAGGTAAAAATATGTTTCTGTTTTTTTGTCTCGCTTAAAAAATAGTTAAATACCTGTGAGTCTCTACGTTTCTTCAAATCGCCAAATTCTCAGTCCAAATTCTCTACTTACTGTAAAACGTACAAACATAAAAAAAAAAAATAAAAATGGAAAAAATAAAACTGACCAGAAGGCCACAGACGTGGGGGTTGTTGGGCGAAAAAAATAGTCTCTCGTTCTTGACATACCTGCAAAATGTGCAGGACATGCAGGATGGGGGGGGGCGGGGTATCTATAAAATCACCAGCATTTAAAAATAACAGAACAAAAACAACAAAGCACATAAAGGGAGTACCCTGCCCACAAACACACAGCCTTTCAGTTAACAGTGCGTTAACCTCGGACTATACAACACTAACATGACTGGCCTGAGCTCGGCCAATCACCTCTGCTCTCCCACCGGGGCATTAAGGCTTGTAAAGGGGAATAAAGGGGCTGTGGGTGGGCAACATAACATCAGGGGTTTAAAGACAGGAGAGCTCACATATCACCTGTCGACTACAATGCAACAGGTAGACACGCCATTAGCACGTCTGGGAAAGCAACCGTACTCCCTACAAACTGTACTTCCTTTGTTGCCGTAGTTTGCATTCTGCAGGTAGCGAGGCGCCATTTGAGAAGCACAGAACCGTGCTCCAGTAATGCCAATGTCACAGTGACGCCAACGACAGAATAATGCCAATGAATGTAACAGACGGCGTTGGCAGTAGTGTTTAGTACAGAGAATTGGTGTCTCCTCTCGCTCTTATTAACCTCATCAAGACTAATGCTCGGCATAAAAAAGTGCTTGAACTCTGTTAGTTATAATGTATTACCATTTCATTCTATAGCTCTATAGATACCTCTGTATATCATCTCTTAGCAAAATACTGGATACAAAATACTAACTACTGCTATACCAGCACTAGCCTGAACAAGGAATCGTCAATATTATTATTGTCATCATCTGCCTGAAATCATCAAATGATTGTTTTTGCCTTTTTTTTTTTTTTTTTTTACCTTTCAGTGTGAAATCAGGTTGTTAAAAACTCTCATTCGAAAGGGGGCTACACATTTCATAATGGCACATTTTGCTTTACAAAACAAATAATAAAAGATAATATGAAAAGAAGCAAATCACAGATCAAGTTAATGTTTTTTTTTCCTTTTGAGAGAATAATAATAACAATAATAATAATAATCGTAATGCTGTGTCGTCACAGAGGAACATCACAGAACCCTTTAGACGACTGCAAACGCAACATCTAGTGGACACGAGAAGCCTGCACTTTGGCAATAAAACAGTAAAAATATATCAGAAGCTTCATTATAACACTAATCAGGAAAAGAAAAAGCCAAAGGCAGCGACGTTTATCCCAATGCAGATGACTCGTGACCCTAAGGCCTTGCTTTGCTACATGTCTCTCTAAGCAATACAAGAACTGCTCGGCTGTGCACGGCCAAAACAGGAGATGAAAAGAAATTACAAAGGCATTTGGTTACATGTTTGAAACGGCAATGATAACTGCAATGCATGGACTGATGAGCTACAGGTTCCCAACAGCTGTAAGAGAAATACTTAAAGGGTTACTGAGATAAGGAATGCTGGCCTTAATCATACGATCTAACAACATCCATTAAAAAAAGAAAAAGAAAAAAAACCATGCTACAAGGAAAAAATTTAGTATATAACTACTTGTCTCTTAATCTTTAAACAATAAATAAATGAAGATTGCACTGTAATTGGCATGTAAAGTACTGTATGCAAATATATAGTATAAATAAAACCTAGAAAAGAACTCTACCTTAACTTTCCCATCAACTTTGGCAAAGGTATTTTTGAGCTAGTAAACCACTGCTTACTGACACATACAGGAGCAAGGCACAGCATTGACAGAGAACAAGATACAGCATCAAATAAAAATGAAAGAAAGAAAACGGAGGAAGAGAAGCTAAAATGATGACAGCGATGGGGGTGACAGGATTAGATCAACCCTCTGTAAGGCCTTATCCCTGAGGTACGTTACAGGCTGCCAATCAGAGCTGGCCGCAACCCCCCCACTGTTTCATAACCACCTCCCACCCAGTCCTTCTTCCCCTGCACCCCACCTGACAGAATTAGACATGTCACACATTAATCACGCAGGTCAGGGTGACTTCTTTGGATCATCAGGGTATGTATTGGGCTGTACCTTGGCTTTGTTTTTCGGGATGGGATAAAGGGTGTCAGGCGGGAGGTCAGGGGGTGTTGTGTGTGTCAGAAGGCCCTGCACTGTTGAGTTGTGTTCTGTCAAAGGCTTGTTTGGTTAGTGAACATTAGTTCAAATCCCCAGAGAACATGTCCGTCTGAGGAGAGGCCGCAGACTTGCTACTGCTCTGATTACATGTCAATAAAGCACCGTTATATAGAGAAAGAACAGAGGGAGGGGGAGGGAGAACAGAAAGAGGGAGAGACGGCAGAAAGAAAAGGATGGATCGAAGGCTAGAGAAAAAGAGCAGCCAGAGAAAAAAAAGTCATTACATATAATTATGAGCAGGAGAGGATAAAAGAGGAGGAAGAGTCTTCAAATGTATTGATTCACAGGCTAGCTGGAAGGAGAAGCTACAGCTTCAGCACTGCTCTGGTAGATTTCAGGGTGGGGGGGATAAAGCTCAAGCTAATGGCTCTCCTGGTTAACACACAGAGCTCTGAGAAGCGTTGGCACCTTTGGGTCCGACGGGCTCATTAGCTACAGATTAAAAGGCTGGAGCTCTGGTAGTAGTTGAGATGGTAGAATAAGGAAGGACTGAGATCAGCTCATGTCCTGTTGAGTTAACCAATCACAATCCCAGCCCGGCTTCCTTAACGCTAGAGCCAGTTTGTGCCCAGCAATCGAATACCTACCAGGGTGCATTTTCTGATCCGAGACCTGCATTTAAGGGCTCCTCCCAGCCGCTGAACTGACCTCAGAGCAGCTGTTTGTGAGCACCTAGGGTCGAATCCTCCCCTTTCACACTGTCCTTCAGACCTTATATTACATCATAGATATTTGTTATAATATATATTTATATATTGTGTGTATATATATTAGATTACTGGTTTTCCATTCTTTCTTAGATATAATAAAATCACAGGATAGCAGCACCTTACACCACACTTTTTGCATCACTTTGGTAGCTGGATGATTGAATGTTAAAAGCTGAGCAGATATGAATTGCATGTATTGACTGACAGTCTGCAGTAACTGAATAATAAGGTATGAACGGCTAAAGCTTTGTAGGCCTACATTGGAATATGACTGAAATTATAAAAGACTGCAGCAAAAAACAAACAAAAAAGAAGCAAATTACACATTGAAAAACAAAAAGTAAGGCAATGACCGTCATGAAATATACACGTTCTCTAATCAAATATGTTTTAAAAAGTTACAAAATAAAAAACATGCAAGTCAGTCTGAGGAGCAACTGCTTCGCTCACAGCTATTTTAAGGCTTGATTATCAGTTTTCTTTCCCATCCGAGGTACAGCTAACACAAGGCTTCCCTCGACAGAAACGAATGAGACAGACAAGACTCCAGAGACGTAGAGAGAAATGAGAAACTCAGTGAAGGCTGAAGACAACAGGAACAAGGTGAGGAAAGCCAGAATTGATAATTTGACTAAAAAAAGACCATAGCCTTAGAAGTAGAAATCAAGTGTTTCTTTTGATTTCATTCGCTTCTTTTGTTTAGAGTTTCTCTGTGATTTTGCGTTCTCTTTCTATCCTATAGTTAAAATTCCCTCACTTCATGAAGAAGTACTGTAGCAAGCAGGCGATGAGGATGGAGAAGCCGGCGAACACGCACACGATGAGCGCCGCGAAGCGCTCGTCGCTGGAGATCAGGCCCACGCCTTTGCCCGTTTCCACGGGGCACAGCTCTCCCGAAGTCGCCGTCTCCTGGCGACGCAGCGTGAAAAAGAGGAGGGGCTCAGGGGTCCGCACAGTTCCTGGCACGTATCCTGGCAACGGCGGCAGGCGCCCACACGGAAACGATAGTCTGTGTTGCCCTGGAGACCAGAGATCTGGAACACGCCTCCTCTCCCTTAAAAGCCTGTGAAGGAGTGAAACGAGTTAATGAAGCTGTGTGCAAAGCATGTGTAATCTCAATAATGAGCACATACAATTTTACTGTGCAATCGATAACATTTTAGTCAACAAAACTCACTGCCGGATGTTTTTTTTTGTCATGAGCAAAATGAGTGGGTTGGTGTTTTGATGGAATAGAGACCTGCAAAGTAGCTTGGGTCACAGTGAACTATGATTGCTTGTTTTTATATTGTTGGCACGGTGAAGCTCTCAGCATGAGGCAATTTACGAAAGGGTCTGCAAATCTGTCAGGACATCAAGATCTATAACATGAGCGTCTATTCAGTCTTTATCTAACAATGCCTTGCTGATTGTGTCCTACTTTTTCTTTTCAACTATATCTGTAAAGCGTCGTTGAGCACCTGTAAAAGCGCTAACAAAATAAATCTATTATTATTATTATTATTACTCCATATGACATTTGAGGAGTTATGTTCCCTCTTTTCTCCAAGACACATGCATTTAGTGCTTCTCAAAGTGTGGTCCGCGGATCACTGGTGGTCCGTGAGCGCCCCCTAGTGGTCCGTGAGTATATTGGTAACATTTCACATTTGAAATAAATGAATACATGTAAGTTTCCGCACTCTCGCTGGAATATCTCTGCAATGGAGCGAGCTTAAGTTTCACTTTCGATTGCTTAATATAGCCCAGTGCAACACCTTCGTCACACATGTAGCCGCCTGTTTGTACCATTTTCAGGCGATTTGTAATCCGTTCTAGAAAAACGATGTGTTTTGGGATATTTGTGGAGTTAGGTGGTCCGCGAGTGTTTTTTTATTGGTTAAGTGGTCCTTGGTACAAAAAAGTTTGAGAAACACTGCATTAGCACTATCTTAAATCTTAAGGTTAACAGAGAAATGCTCAAAGCTGGAAATAGGTCATTCAGTATGAGAAAAGCCAAAAAACCTTGCTCATTGTGTAACTGAATAACCTAAACCGGAAAAAAACTAGATGTCACGAAAAATGTATCCCTTCTCTTTTGCCTTCCTTAGGGTTTCTTTCAGACTTCTCAGGGTATAGGTTATACAGAGTACAGCGATAAAGCCACTTTAGGCGAATTTGAGACTTGTAATATTGGGTTATATAACAAAATGGTGGTTTTCCTGCATATGAGAGCATTTAAACACCATTTTCCAGGCAACAGGTTGGACTGAAGTGTTTGTCTGTTGAAGCCTTCAGAATGTCCTTTCCTTCTGGTATTTATGAATGAAATTTGCAAATTCAAACAGTCGTGCATGCACCAGTAGATGTTTCCTCATTGTGTGTTTACACCAAAAGGAACAAACAGACGGAGAGGGAAGAATAAAATGTCTGAAAAGCAGCTTCACAGATTTGCATTGGCAGCTGATGACGGTACACGTAATGAAATGAGAAAATACACATCCCGCATCCTCTCATGCACACGCAGCTGCGGTTTTGTCTGCTGGTGAGAATCAGCAGTTCTTCGCTCTAACCGTTCAGTAATTGAATAACGGAGAGTAAAACGTCCCTGAAGATCAATGTCTCTTTGTCTGCAATCTACTCATCTGCACGTCGATCAACTGCCCAGTCCAGTATTTACAAGTGCAGTCAAAATGTGTATGTTGTCATCCCCATTATACATCTTTCAATACCAATCAGAAATCCTGCTGGCACTGCAGATTACATTCAATTCCAGAATATTCTATCTCTCAGTGGAGAAGGTGTGTGTGTGTGTGTGTGTGTGTGTGTGTGTATGTGTGTCTGTGTGTGTGTGTTTCATTCTTCAATGTGCAAATGTGGGTCTAGGGGTGTGGGCAATTGAGTGCTCTTTAATGCCTTCCTCATAAATATAAAACTGAATTGTTCTGCTCCTCAGGAGATAAGAAAATGTCTTCCAAGAGTCGTGCACACTTTAAGAAAGAGACCCAATTATCTTAAGCCTCTAGAGACACATGACGACCGAGCGTGTGCATGGAGGTGTGTTGTGTGAGACCAACCTGTTTGTATTCTGACTCGCGTCCCACCAGCACCTGTAGCACGTAGCTCACAGGATCTCCTCTCATTGGTTGGATGGTCTCCCATGTGATCTCACACGTGTTCCCCTCCAGCTGGTGCATTCTGGGAGCTGTTGGAATAAATGACATACAAACATGATATCAATGCCATGACCGCCAATTCCATTAATGTCATACATACTACTTATTTAAAACAATAAAACATTACAAAAGCATCCATATCGCTCTTAAATCTGAAGCTTTCAACACTGAAAAACTGAATAATGTATAATGTGTTCTCTGTGTTGATAACAGTTTTGCAAAGCAATATTTTTCTTAGATGATGACAACATAACAGTAATCCAATTGTGACTGCTCTGCTTAATACAGCATACCACTTACTAAAACTCTAGAGGGACCTATTCATTGAACTGTCTAAACTCATCCTGAAGGAAAGAAACCGAAAAGGATGCTGAGCTCATCGAGAAAATACAGAGAAGAGCAACGAAGCTGGTTCCAGAACTAAAGGACCCCTACCATATCAAGAACGACTGCAAAGTCCTAAATCCAGAGTACGTATTATAGAGGGCGAGGGGAGATATGATCGAAGTTTTCAAATATCTCCACAACATCTACAAACATCATGCCCACTACAACGGGGATTATAACCACCAGGACTCGTGGACACTGCCTCAAGTGAAAGAAACAGTACTCAAGACTGGCTATCCGCCGCAACTTTTTCAGCCTGCGTGTGGTCGACTTGTGGAATGATCTGCCAGAAAGCGTTGTCACATCCAAGACGGTTAACTGTCTCAAATCCCGCCTCGACCACTACTGGTCAAATATCACCTTCACTTTGGACTATGTGACTGTTGCTAGCATCCATAGTAATAAAGAATCAGTGATCTACTTATTTATTTATGAGCGACTAAAAGGCCTTAGGCCTATTACAGCCGTATCCTATTGATTGATTGATTGATTGATTGATTGAAAACCCCATCAGATAGCACATGCACTGGCTAACTGTTTGATGGAAGCTGCTTGGACTCCTGAGGCTGTTGTTTATGGATATATCAATGCTGTGCTGCACATTCACAGCCTCACAGACATACCCATAATACTTTCACTCTTTACTGTGATTATTGCAAGTATAATAAGCCACTGCTTCTCGGTTTACAGGAAAGACTGCAGACTGGAGGCGATAATCAAGCATACAACAATAAACATGTCATCTCTATGAGAAAAACAGAAACAAATGTATTTCCGTTTCCTGTTCGGGAAGCTTATCGCCTCTTTGGGGCCATCAGTGTTGCTCTTTAAACTGGCAGAGCAGGTTGCAACAACATTTCAGTTCAAACTCAGCCTAGATATGAACAAGTGGAGATTTAAATATCACTAAATAAAAATGGGTTACTCGGAGTAAATATTGGTTACATCCAATCTATATGTCAAACTAATGTCTAATATTTGACCCTTAATAGAGTATAAAAAGGTACAGATATAATATGGTTGACACAGTCATCCTTAAGATGTTGAATTGCATTTTACAAAATGAACACAACAATGCTTCAAATTAGGGCTGTGCAATTAATCGTATTTTAATCGCGATTACGATTATGGCTCGCGACGATTATGAAAACAGCATAATTGACAAAATACGATTATTTTGCTGGGTGCGCTTTCGCCCCTCCCTAAAAGCCCACTCGGCCACGTGGGAGTGACATGTGTTGTGAGTGTTCAGCGAGAGCGAAGATGTCAGAACAAGAGCAGCAACTCGTTAAAAAGAAGGGTAAAACTATTTCCACTATTTGCAAGTACTTTGTCATTACATTCCACATCGCTAAAGATATGTGCCCAGTTAGCACTGTTAGCAACCAGGGCTTTAAGCAACTTGTCAACACGTTGGACAAGCGTTACACGATGCCGTCTCGGTATTATTTCAGCAGGTCTGCGCTGCCTGCACTATATGACAAATGCCGTGGGGAAGTTGAGAGAGATGTGGCTTCAGCTGACTACTTTGCTACCACAACAGACCTATGGTCTAGGCCCAGGGGTGCCCAACCAGTCGATCGCGAGATGTGTCTAAAAATAGAACAACAATATTCTGTTTTATCGTTAATGTCCTGTAACATAATCTTCCTGTGCCAGAATAATGCACTTGAACGCATCAAAGCTTTGTGATTGGCCGGCGTCACCCCATGTGTCGGGGCGTGGCTGAGGGTCTTCAGTACAGGTGGCAATATTGTCACCTGCCTGCGCTCATCTCTGAAACCAAGACCATGTAAACAGGCTGGTGTTTCTTGCAAAACATCTTTAAGAGATGACATGAGCAGCCCTACCAGCATTTGCCATGGTGGCCTAAACATTTTTATTTGGTCTTAAATTGTAGTTCAACATTTATTTCCTGTTACTTCTGGACAATGACGGTTGGCCAGCCTTCAACGTTTAACTGAGTGGAATAATGAATATGTTTTACCAAAATGTTGGCTATATGTTAAGGAGTTTTCAGTAGGTTGTGACAGTGCACTGCATCATATTTGATTTAATTTATTTTGGTCTAATTTATTTTTATTTATCATATTAATAATATATGTTTAGTATGGTTTTGGAAGTGCGCTCCAACATATTTGTTGATCTTGTTTATTGGTAAAATATTATTTGTTTTAAAGTTCAATAAATGTTCAATGAATAATCGTCAAAATAATCGTGATATCAATTATTGACCCAAATAATCGTGATTATGATTTTTGCCTTAATCGCACAGCCCTACTTCAAATGCCTAAATGCTATGCTATAAAGTAAGGTTACATGTCCAAAAACATAAGATAGGTAATAATAATCAAATATTTACCTCTTATTCTCGAATGCATGACTACAAACATATTTGTACTTAACAAGCCAAACGAAATGACACAACATTTTACAAAAGGGAAGCGGTTAAGCTTAATAATAATAATAATACATTTTATTTCTATTGCGCTTTTCTGGAACCCAAAGACGCTTTACATTTGGGAGGGAGGGTAGACAAAAACAAAGCCAAAAAGAAACAAATACACAAAACAAAACAGAAAAGCAGTCAGGAGGAAGTTGGTTGAGAGGGGGGGGGGGCTTATGGATACAGAGTTGAAGAGGTGGGTTTTGAGGCGGGACTGGAACAGGGTGAGGGACTCAGACTCACGGAGGTATTGGGGGAGGGAGTTCCAGAGCTTCGGGGCTGCCACAGAGAAGGCTCTATCCCCGAAGCTCCGGAGTTTGGCCTTGGGGATGGAAAGCAAACCGGCTGAGGTGGATCTGAGGGACGGTTAATATCGTATGCCCCACTTAAACTGTATTTATTTAAGTTGTGTAACAGCTTCCTGGTTGAGTTTACCTTTGAGGGCAGGAGGCACGGACTTGGTGGTGCAGAAGGTGTGTGTGTCGGAGAAAGAACCATCCCCCGCATCACTGCTGGCCTGTATTCTGAAGCTGTGGCTGCTGGACTCAGTCAATCGCTGCATCTTGTAGGTGTGGCTGGGGCCGTGGTAGATCGTCACAAACCTGGACACAAAATATAAAGAAGATAAGAAAGTAAATCACAACTCTAAAGGGGGAAATCAGTAAATGGAAAATAAGGAGTGAAGGAGAACAATAGGGAGAGACTTGGGGACAAACCCGGCAGAAAGAATAAGTGAGTTAAAGATAAGGGAGAGGGAGGTGAAGGTGAGAGGAAGGAGTGATGGTGCTATGAATATATTAGAAGAAGGTAGAGATGAGGTGAGAAGCTCATTTTAGAAACTTGGCTAAGAAGGACAGTGATTGATGACGCATCACACTAGACTGCTCTAATCACAAAATGTGTTTTGGAGATTGACTTCTGGATTGGGTTAATGCATTTTAATGTGACTTTCAACAACTCCTCACAGCAGGCATCCTCAGTTACTATTACAAGTTATTGGTGCATGACGTGGTTGACCTTACCATATGTAAACAAATCCTGTTGTCTTTTCAAATGTTGGTCTGTGTTTCATCACCAAGGAATATTTGTACCCCTGGAAAATGGCTTTAACTCTGTCAGTATAGGTTTGGCATAACACACTAGGGTAATGTTGTTGTGAGAAATAGGGAGTTGAGACCTTGAAAAGAAACAAGGATGCTGATGGGAATGGAGGAGTGTGCATTCAAAAAAAGACAGCAGTGATTTATAAACAAAGAGGAGGAACACTGGCAGGCCATGGTCTCAAATCTAAATAAAATCGAGCACGTTTTTGGTCGGATGAACGGACAGATTGATGGACTGAAGGAGAGATGATAAGTGAGCAATTGGGCAAGTCAGGGAGAAATGCGGATTTGAATTGAAAAGGGGGTTACTTATCTTCACTGTGGGTTTTTGGGAGCGAAAAAAGAGAAGAAAATCCAAGGTGAGAAGATAGGAATCAGAGATGGAAGGAGATTGTGAGAAAAGGGTAAAAAGGACATAAAAAACAAAGCATGTAGAAAGTTTTCTCTTAGGAAAGAGAAGAGAGGGAGGGAGAAAGGAGACATGAGAGAGGTCATGGTTTAGTAGTCGGCTATAACTCCAGATGAGCTCTTTATGTGCTGTACAGTGAAGTGATGCGTGTCTGATATATGATGTTATTAATCCTTTGCCTCACTGCCCTATAGTTAACACCCAGCGCGGGGAGAATTAGTTGCATTGTAAATACTGTGCCCGAGCCGCCCTTTTTTCACCCTCAGTCTCAATCACATGGACAGAAAATGACCACCCACATAGTAAATTATACATCAACTTTTCCATCATCAACACAATTAACACTCAGCAGAGCACGGACATTAAACACAGAATCACCAGGCCACAGTTAACGAGATGAACCGCATCCTCGGACCGGAGCCAAAGAGCCCAACAGTCAACACGCAGGGCAGGACAGAGAGGTCGGAAGCAGACAAGGAGCTGTTATTGTTCACAATGTCGCTTTCTTATATTGGAATTTTGCACTAATACCATAAAATAGATTTGTATTTTTTGCTTGTCTTGTTTTAAGAGGACATAATATTATGCTCATTTCCAGGTTTATATTTGTATTTCGTGTCTCTACTGTTTCCACATGCTTTAATGTTCAAAAAGCTCTTTATTTTTCTCATACTGCCTGTGTGTCTGAAACCGTCAAAGTCTGGAAGTCTGCTCTGATTGGTTAGCTGGCCGGCTCTGTAGTGATTGGTCAACCCCTAACTTCTCATTTTTGGGAAATATTAAAATGATAAATCATTCCACTTCGACTATAATAAGCTCTTAGCAATGCATGACGCTTAACGATGTGTTTAAATCATCATTACATTTGCACAGAAATTATATAAAAGTCAGTTTGAATAAAAGCAATTATTTATTATAGTAATTAATACCTTTCTTTATAGAGTAGCTGAATGAATGCTTGTGTGGAAAAACAGATTGGTGTACAGAAAGAAAGAAATGACTAAATATAAGGATTAAGAAAATGAGAAATGCGAAACATTAAGGCAGAAATAAAGAAATGAGCCGGTTGAGTGACACATATGAAGATGTAGGGCTCAAGGACAGAAGATTGACAAAGGGTGGACAGACAGACAGTAGTGCATATATGGATTAAAATGTCCTATGGATGACAGCAACTGCCTTCAACTTTGCCCCTAAAACACGTTGTTAACACGCATTCATCCCTATTTTGAAGACATTGTCAGAAAGCGTTTGCATTGCACTGCCTGTGTTGCCATGGTGCCCTTACATCCCCAACCTCGCGGCCAGAAGGACGATTGAAAATGAAAAAGCCACGAGCGAGGGAGGACAGAACACGAGCAACAAGTCTGCATACAGGCTGATAAGAGCAGACAAAATAAGCTGTGAGAGGAAGAGGCACGTAGCACGAGGAGCAACGAAAGGGATGCATTATAGGAAGCCTGAGAAAATGGCTGTTTGTATCATCTGCACACCACAGAGACATGGCAAGGTGGATGGGGAGAAACCGAGAGGGTCAAATATGAGGTGGGAAATATAAAATGTATGACAGGGGTCGCATATATCTCCAGAGGTCCTCCATGGTGGAGTCACCTTTCTTCCGATGGAACAAAATGAATAATAAATGAATCTCCCGTAGACAAAGAGGGAGAGGCAATGAGACAAGGTCGGTGAATGTCAATAACATAAATGGACACTAATGCTATTTGGTTAACAAATTGCATTGATGTAATTTATTGGCAAAATCTACAATTGCATTTGGAGAAATTGCATCGAGTTATTCAATATGTTTGTTTACGAAGAGATCCAAGATGTTATACTTTCTCTACCTTCAGTATCTCCCTCGATGCATTATTATTAGCAATGAGGTATGTTGTTGCCATGGTGGATTCATCAATAAGAAAACTTTCTGCTAGTTCACTTTAATAGAGTGGTTTGAGAAAGCAAAGGGGGAAGAGGAGGCGCATCGGAAGAAGAGACCTGTAAACCGGCTCAGACAATTCACATGTTGATAACCCTCTGCAAACACACACACAAATAAAAACACATTAACGCAGCCCCTAATACACCTAATACACCTAAACACCGCGTCACAGCCACCAGAAGCTGGAAGTGATGAATCATACATGAAAGCAATTAGGTAGAATCAGTCAGGAATCAAGCATGGTCCTTATGAGGCAATTCAGCCACTTACACTTTATGGAGAGTTTCCTCATGGAGGAAATTGTGGTAATGAAGAGGAGGGAGTGTGTATTGGTGTTTCTATTTGTTCCTGGACTGAGTGGAGATGCTGCCATTGTTTGTGTGGGTCTCACTAAAACACTTAAAATCCAACTTGTCTTGTAGGATTGGATTTGACCTCTCCTGTTTAAAATAATTAGCATTTTCTAGCTAGAAATATAACAATCAACAGCTTACTTGAGGATGGACTCTGAAGGCAGTGGCTTGTGAGAAACTACTCAAAAGTGGTATTTTGTAAAGAGAGATATAGAAAATACTGTCCATGCTGAAATAATTGAGCTTTAATTCTCTCTTACTTGAATAAGTCGAAGGTAAAAGTGTACTATCAGAGTCCAAGCACAAATCGCACAAAATAAATATAGTAAAATGGCAAAAGCAATTTATGCCGATTATCCCTGGACTGAACAACAGCTACTGTGGAACAGAAAACGTGAGTGTTTTTTTGATTATCTTCTTAAGGTTTTCTGTACCAAACTTTTTAATCCAGAACATGTAAAACTATTAAAGTACAGATAAATAAATAAATGTACTTTTTATGCTTTTCTATTTCAATAGAGTCGTGAGCACGTAATTAGTTCATAAGCAGAATGAATAACAGGCTGTTCTTTTCACAAGAGTGGCATTCAAAACTGGAATTAATTTGAACTTGACTTTATCATTGTGTGTTTTACCGAGGATTCGTTTTATCAAATATATCATGTACTATAATAATCATATAATCTAAAGGACAGATTTAGTAAAATCAAGAAAGCAATTGTTTTGCTTCAATGTAAAGCAAGTGCCAAGATGTTTCTCAAAGTATCATCTAATCCAAATATGGTGTATGCCGACATATGCTCATACATAGGAAATAGTAACACACACACCAGAATACCGTCATACTAATCACTGTGCCAATTAGGAACTCTCTGAACGGTCACAGCTGTTCTCAGTTGGCCGGCAGGAGTGTGTTTGTGTGTGTGAGAGAGGTTAACAGATCGCAGCCTGCCGGATCGGTCCCATCTGTTGCCCGCTGCACTCTGGATCATTACAGAGGTGCCAAGGTGCATGGGTGCCAACCCGATGCCAGCCAAGCCTTAATTCAAACCCTGATAGCCGGCCAACCAGAATGGAGGATCGCTGGACGGTGGAAGGGAGGGGGGTAATCTGACAGGGGCAGACAAGCAGGGAAATATAAGTAGCTCTGCTTTCTGTTGTTTCTGCTACCCTCTTCTTGGCTCCTTTAAAGGTCACCTGTTATGCAAAATCTACGTGTTCATGTATTTTCTACATAACCATGTGTCCCCTCTGTGGAAAGAGACTCTGGAAGTTTCAGGAAAAAATACTCTTTTTGTCCTGATCCATTTATATAAAAACCTGTCTGAAAATGAGCTGATCAGATTTTGACCACTTTATGACTCGCCCTCTTCCAATTATGTTTTGCACTCTGTCAGCCATCATGTCCCCCCCCCCCCTTCCCTCCTCCTCCGTCTGATAATTCTGTCTCACTGTTTCTCTCTTTGTCACACCTGTCTGACCAGTCAGTTAAATAGAGCCTTGATTGTTGGAGGCTGGCTGCAGATGCCCTGGACGTGCCTACTCCCTGGTACATCTAGTTACTGCATATATGAAGAGACAGAGGAACAAAAACGCACACACATATAACACCTACACACACTTCCATGCAGACAAGGTCCATCGTTTTCTCTCAAGGTGCTCATGTTCTGCCCTTCTTGTGTGTGCATTGACCTTCTGGGTCCTGATTTGCCGTATTGACTGGCAGTGGGTTGAAGAGACTGAGAAATGGGTTGCGGACGGTTTAGAAAACACAACCTCACACAGTTTCAATCTCCGGGACGTAGATAAGGATCCATATGTGAAACTAATATTCTCTTGTCTCTACAGAAGTGTGTGTATTGTTGACGAGTGCCTCTTTAGACAAAAAACACTTCCAAACCAAGAAAAAAAGTATTAAAATATGAATACTATGATATTGATTTCAACCGTCTCAGCACTAATAATAGTACGGCATGTTCTCATGGGGATCGCTTCATCTTGTGGATTCTACCACACACTGACGCGCAAGCAGTGTGAAAAAGGCGCTTTATCGTCCACTTTGCAGCCGTTTTATTCTCGTAAAGACTTACTGTGGGGGAAACTTCTGTAGCAAGGCAGGGGAGTCACCGACTCAAAAGGAGACACGAGGAGAGCTGGAGCTTTGATGGCAAACACTGACGGTTTATTTGGAGCTTCAGCTGGAGAATTCACAAGACATGTCACGGGCCACGAGTTGACTATTGAGATGCCACAATCAATTCTGAAGAACTCCAGAGCCATGTATTTAGCTAGTTCAGAGAGAATTATCAACATTGTGCAATAGATAGACTAAACAGCTGAGGACACTGAATCACATCTGTTGTCGCTTATGGCTCGGGGTCATCTACACCGCGAGAAGGATGTGTTCCAGGTGTCCCACAACAATAACTATCTCTGACCGAGAGTTGCCCGGTCATAAACTGGTAACATCAACAACTTGCTAGGGCTGCCCCTCCTTATGGGAGATAACGGCTGCTCAAGGCTGGTCAGCTGCGTCAGAGGGCGAAGGAGGACATGCAGGGCAAATGATTCCCCAACACATGTAATTCAGTAGAGCTGAGGGTGTAGGTAGGAGCCGCTGTAAATGACTTAGAGGCAAATGTGATGAGGTGTGAACGGATATTGTGAAGTGTAGATTGGATTTCGACTTCAAGATTCTTGAAATGTAGGGAAGGACAACACGAGAAAAAGACAGAAAAAGTACAAGAGGCGCTTGAGGATTCACATTATTATCATATGTGTGACAGACAGTATTTCACTTATCAGCAATACCGTTATATACTGACACCTCTTTTTTGACGTTTTATCTTTCTTTCTTTCTTGAGGTAAACAATTAGGTAAGAATGGTACAGATCAGTGTGTTTACTCCACCTGTGGTTCTTGTCCTCCATCTGTAGTGTGTAGAGCATGTCGTTGGCGAGCAGGGCGCGGGTGTGTGTGTTGCTGGCGTTCTCGCCCCACTTCAGCTTCAGGCTCTGAGGGCCAGAGGCTGAGCACTCGAGAGGGGGCGGGGCTGGAGGGAGGGGGCGTGTCCTCACCAGCAGGGTTGGACTCAAGGGACTGGAGCCAATGGCATTCACTGCCTGGATATGTACACTGAAGGAGAGACACAGATTGATTATTACAGAATTAAAATATACTGGACATTTGACATTCATATTCTATTTTATTGAATAATCCATTCTTGTACAATAATATCCTGCATTATATTTGTTACTGGAGATTTGTGTTTCCACATGTATATATATATATATATATTTTTAAAAATTATTATTATATATATTTTTTTAACTTTTAAATGCTATTTTATTTCAATTTTTATTTCTGAAATATATTGGACTGTTTATTTCTGTGTCTTAATTTCTCTTATGTACATTGCCTTTGTTTTTTATGCTGCTGCAATGCAAACATTTCCCAAATACCTGTCTGTCTGTCTGTCTGTCTGTCTGTCTGTCTGTCTGTCTGTCTGTCTGTCTGTCTGTCTGTCTGTCTGTCTGTCTGTCTGTCTGTCTGTCTGTCTGTCTGTCTGTCTGTCTGTCTGTCTGTCTGTCTGTCTGTCTGCCTGTCTGTCTGTCTGTCTGTCTGCCTGCCTGCCTGCCTGCCTGCCTGCCTGTCTGTCTGTCTGTACATTTGTGGTATCAATCGGATACTACTTTGGAAAAATGTCTTGTTTGCATGTTGAGTTGCAGATATTATGTTCATAAGCAGGACAAACATGTACACACACAGTTAATGTTTATACTATATAACCGGGGAGTGTATTTGCAGACCTATTTTTCTAATGGTGGAGCAATTTCTAGTGAAGAGGCGGATCTCGCATGTCAGCTTTGACCTTAGATGCGTCTGTGATCCCTTTGCCCATTACCTTTCCCCCATTACAATTCAATGTTCTCTCCAGGATGAGACTTCAGTATCTCTGCACTGCTTGACCCACTTGTTTTCCTTCATCAACAATATAGTGGGAAAAAAGCAATCACTGCCGAACTGTTTTCCAAAAGATGGCTATTTCTTCCCCTATGTCAAAACCAGAAATCCAATCCAGGACTATTTCATATTAATACAGTAAGACATGCTCCAGTAGTTTCTGTGCTATGTGATTAAAAAGACAATTCCGAGTATGCATGCATTTTAAATTGTACACCTTCCTCGAAAATACTAACATCCCCACAAACACAAACAAGGACACACAGATCTACTGCTAATTACAAAGCACTTGCAGCAATTGATTTCGTTTTTTTTTCTGCCTTTCTTCTAAGAATCCCCCTCCTTTTTTCTCTCAACAGCTGATTAGCATCCCTATCAGAGGCTAGCGAGCATCCATCGTCTGACATTCAATCGCCGATTCTATGTAACTGTAACCTTTCATTATAATTCATGACGCAGAGCGAGGAGTGATGAGAAAGGAGACGTTCATCCATCTGCTAGATCATCAAGCACATAGATGAAAGATGTAGAAGGAAAAGGGTGACGGATAAAGGATCTTAGCGTATCATGTTTTGTATGGGATCTACATATCAAAGTTCAGAAGACATGCTTTTGTTTCCTGTGCTAATGACATGATAAAAACTATGGGGAAATAAGCAAAAGGTCCTTCTCATAAGGCTCCAGATCATCATTTCTTTTGCACACTGAACCTCCTTAGCCATTCATTGTATATCCAAGTTAATGACGGCTCGCTAACTGACTAAAAAGTAAATGCAACATTTATTTTGCAAGAGGGAAACAAAGTGTATAATTTAAGGACAACGCTATACATTGAATACTTATTAGAAATGTCATCATTGGTCGGTTTAAGGGTGAGTCTTTTTAAGGCTTCTTAAAAACCTTTTAACATTATTATATATTGAGACGGTACTGAGTAGAGATGACTAAAGATGTCTGTAAACCTTGTATTTCGAAAAAGCCATTAGTGAAGAGAAATAAGGGGGAGAGTCACCTGGAGTGTTAACATTATTTATCAGCAAAAATACATTTAAACTTGCACTAAAGCACACAGAGCAAACAACAGTCACTGCGGTCATTCCCAAAGTTATTCGCACCACTGAAATAGGAAAATATTATTTGAAGTACTCTATTGCTGTGAACAAACTACCCCAATTACCGTCATTGTTGGACACAAAAACACTCACAGGTAGACTCATGTACACACACAGTGTTCTGTATCTGAAGCAGCCATTATGCAGGAGATCAGGGGGACATTGGGAAAAAAACAACCTCAGTATGAAAACAACGGTGTGACCTCATCACCAGCCTACGAGGACATCCCCCCCCCCTCCTCAATTCAAAGAACTCACTACACACACACACACACACACACACACACACACACACACACACACACACACACACACACACACACACACACACACACACACACACACACACACACACACACACACACACACACACACACACACACACACACACACACACACACACACACACACACACACACACACACACACACACACACACACACACACACACGACAGCCTTAGCAGGGGATTCAGAATACTAAGTAGTTGTTTACTCTCGCTCGAGTTTACTATTTCTTTTACTTTTTTTTTTCATATTTTATTTTGTAAAAGAAAATCTTGCACAGTTGGTTGATTCTCATTTTTGATCCTCTGCAGCAGAGACCCAGGAGACCGCAGAGGATCTTCCCTTACCACCATCTGACATTTGTGTCACCAAACGCCGGCCTGTGCCTTGGACTTCTAATAGAACTGCTCGGGTCTTGATAGATTGAGTGGGGAAGTTCATGAGATCTTTCTAGAGGGTTATCAAGAATAACTTTTATCCAATGACCTTTTCTGTCTGTGTCTGTGTATTCTCTTGTTCCGATTAACCCAGCCAAATCTTTTTTCTTGTTTTGTATCTATATCTACGCCGGGATCCGGAGTCGAGGCTGATCCTCTTGCTGTAGTCCTGTGTCTTGGATCCTCTATCCTGAGTTCTGGATTAAGTCGTGGACGTTCGGGTCGTGGCTGAACCTGCCTCTGCGGTCCTGCCTTGGGGCTCATCATGCTGCTTCCCTGATGGCTTCCACAGGATTGTAGCTGACATCCTCGTGGATTCATCTTCTTATTACAGACACATGCATTTCCTAACATTCGGTCTATATGCTGTAAAATGTATTATCTCTTCGATTTACATACAGCATCTATTGCACGTCTGTCCGTCCTGGGAGAGGGATCTCTCCTCTGTTGCTCTCCCTGAGGTTTCTCCCATGTTCCCTTTAAACTGTGGGTTTTCTCTGGAAGTTTTTCCTTGTACGATGTGAGGGTCTAAGGATAGAGGGTGTTGTTTTTCTCATACTGATATTCTGAACAATCTGTGCTGTTGTATTTGCTGTAAAGTGTCTCTACTGTAGACTATTGTTATTATATGTACATCACTTTGGCTCGAACAAAAATCGTTTATAAATGTGCTATATAGTGTTAATTTCGTTGACTAAAACAATGACGAAATATGTTCGTCAACGACCTTTTTTTCCATGACGAAAACGAGACGATGACGAGACGGCACCGACGGCAGTAAACAATAACTGCAACGAAATCATCATGCAATATCGTTGACGAAAAGTGACGAGACGAAAATGTAGTTTACTAAATAAAAACTATGCCAAAATCTCTCTTTACTTTCGTTGACGAAAAATGAGGAGACGAAATATTATCAAAGATAACGTTACATTTCTGATCAGTCAGTTTTTCTCCCAGCAGTTCCATTTCCGGTGCTGCGGCTGGGCAGCAGCTGTGTGTGTCTGCGGTGCGCGCGGCGGTAGATTTGAATTACACCGGGCAGCGGCACAATATGAACTGTCAGGAAGACTCGGGTCTAACTCATGGTCTAACTAACCTTATTTAACATAAAATAAAATGGCAACAACAGGGCTTGGGAGCAGTGGTCGCACTCGCGTTAACCGAATACCCCCCCGTCAGCGCGAGTGAGTGATAAATTGTGCACTCGACGGATAATAATGGATTATGACGGAAATGTTACGATCCTGTCCGTCAAAAAGTCTAAAGACACCACTGCTTGGGAGAAAGAAACGATGTGATATTTGGGCCCATTTTCGCTACAATGAGGCGGAGAAAAAAAGCGAATGCATTGTTTTATCAGAAGGGAAGCAATGTGGCCAAAACACAGCCGGTAACAACACCACAAACCTGATACTCTCTGCAAAGCTTCTTAATCATTCAACCTGTGTTTTCATCAAATAAGGACAAGATATAATCCTATTTATTTATATATGCTAAAATGACAAATTATTGGTTTTGGCTAGACTAGTTTGACTGAAATGTTCTATATAATCTGATGACTAAAAAAGACTCAACAGTTTTCATTGACAAAAAGTAGACTAAAATAATTAGTTTTCTTTGACTAAAATGAGACTAAAATGCTCAGACTTTTAGTCGACTAAAACTTGACTAAATAGAAACAGGATGAAGGTGACTAAATATGACCAAAACTAAAAAGGAAATTTAACAAAGGACTAAGACTAAAACTAAATTAAAAAATAGCTGACGAAATTAACACTAGTGCTATATAAATAAAACTTGATTTGATTTGAAACATCTTAAAGGCTATCCATATAGCCACTAAATACTACTAGACTATCTGTACCTGAGCCTTAAAATTCCAGGTCCAGGACAAAACGTACTGTAGTAATGTTTGTAAGTTAGATAACACAAATAATTAGCAGGTTAAGTTTATCCAAGCGACTTTTTTAGGAAGGAACAAATGCTCTGACATCTGATGGCTCACCTTTGTTGACCATCGTCTTTTATAAATTGCACTTTGTATCCGATTAAACCTCTGTTTTCACGTCCGCCCTGTTGTAACCATTGTATGCCAGTACCTGTACTCGCTGTCCGGCTGCAGGTCTGTGACCAGGTGACTTGTCCCTGACTCCACAGCGATGGTTTGGTCGTCCAGGGTGATGACGTAGGAGCTGATCTCCGCCCCGTTGCTGTTTGGCTCGTCCCACTTCAGGTGGAGGCAGGTAGACGGGGAATGGCCCGACTCCAAGGGGGTGGGGAGGTCCAGGAGGACGAGGGAGGGGACCGGGTCGGGATTTGTTGCCGGGGTCCGGAAACTCACCTGCTCGCTGTAAGGACCGGCTCCGGCCTGATTCACCGCCTGAGAAGGAGACAAAAACACAGACAGGGTGAGAGATGAACGGGGTGGAGGGATAGGAGGACAGAGAAGAGACAAAGTGAAGGATAAAAGGAAGAGGCAACATCCAACACGGATAGATAAAGGTTAAGAGTAGGTTGAAAAGAGAAATGAGTCAAAGGTGAAACAGACAAAGAGAGGGAGATTAATTCAAATTAGACATGAAAGCATGTTTAGTAAGTTACTCATACTTGCCATGTAAAATACATTAATATTCAGCAGCCTCTGTCAAATGTCCTTCGATTGCTTTTGCTATATAATAGTCTACTTGATTGCCTCAGGAATCCAAACCCAATCATGCAAAACATTTTAAAATATAGATTGTAAAAGTTGTCTTTGCCGCTGCTTTTGATTTAGCTGCTCATATTCGCACTACAGTATGCCTTTTAAACATGTATTGTATACCTGTTGTGTTTATTTTTATTATTTTATTATCTTTGCTTTGTAATTGCCTGTTGTAAAATGCCATTATATAATGTGTCTTTACTGGATTTATTCCGAAAAAGTATTTTAATTTGTTTTGTAAAGCACTTTGAATTGTCGCGTACAGAAAAGTGCTATATAAATAAACTTGCCTGTTCCGTGTAACAACCAGGACAAAACTGGCTGTCTGTCAGGAGCGATGGATTTGTTGGATAAGTAACAAATAAAAAATGCAGTACAATCGAAGAACATGAGGAACAATTATTTGTTAGTATGAAAATGTACTGAAGCCACTCTCCAAAGATACATTAATGTGAGGGAACATCAAGGATGAGAAGGCTACAACATGTACTTTAAGACTTGACTTATTACATTTTCTTGGCAGGTAACTCTCTCCTTTGATGGTCAGACAATAAAAAGTCATATTTCTGATTTATCTTCACTTGTCAAATATGTTTTTGGCAGGGTTTAAAAAAGAAGAAGAAATGTTGAGGATTTATTTATGAGATTGGATTTTGTAATGTTTTTTTTCATTACAAAATGTGTAGATCAAGCTATACAGATTTTCCAATGCTACAGTACGTGAACCTGCACCATTACATCCTTCAGGTAGAGGACATAAGAGAGCCAAACAGAGTTCAAACAAGTCGATGGCTATTATGTGGTCTGTTTGTGCAAATCTCTTAAGAGTCAGTTATGCCCAATTTTTTTATATAAACGCACATTTGGGTGACTTAGACCATAAGTGAGCCCATGTAGAAGTAAGCAATAAACCAGGCTGTTACTACATTCATAGCTTCAGAGGAGGGGGAACTCAGAGTGTGTGTGTGTGTTATAAGAATACAAAGAAAACAAGAGCACTTATTTATGCACTAGACTAAGAGTCAGAAGGTAAAATCAATTATCATTAACCTTTCTATGGACTCCGTCGGTGTTTGTTTCCTGCTTTTAGGTTCTCCCTTGGTTGTAATTTGTATATTTGTATGCAAGTGTCTGCATTTGTCTGTGCTCGTGTTCTTACTTAATGTTCTGCAATGCTTGTAACTGTTCACGTGTTTCAGGTCAGTACAGTTTTTCCAGTAAAAACTCAAGCACTTTCACGGTACCTAAACCAAAAGCTCTCAAAGCATTTATCCTCACATCTAAAATGTTAATATGGATGCAAAAACAAATAATTTACAGAATAACTTTATACATTAAAGGTGGGTTAGGTAACTCACTTCAGAAACACTTTTTGTTATATTCCATGGAATGCTCTTAACGTCCCGATAGCAATGAATACATTAAATGCTTTGACAATAAATACATAAATAAATGTCATCTGTGGAAGCCGTAGCGCTGTAAAAAGCACGACCAATCATCTGAGCCGGCCCGGCTAAAGTAACTGGATGGCCTACCTGCCTGTCAGCCTTCCATCTGTGCATGGAATGCCCTCATTGGTCATGTGCGCGTTCGTGTGTGTTGGAGGAGGGGCTCTGTAAGGAAGTCTGAAGGAAGGGGCAGATTTTTTTCGGCTGCGTACTTTCAAATTCTAGCGCATTCGAGCTGGTTTCTCCATTCTTACCTACCCTACCTTTAAGTACAGGAATCTATGTACATTTTCATTTGTATTGTTTCACCAGCTGTTTATATTGACATTGACATCTTTCAAGGAGGATATTTGAATTCACATCTGTGTTTATGTCCTTTAAAGTGCTTACTTATTTCCTAAGATAACTTCTCTGTGTGCGGATTCAGTATCTGTGTGTGAATAAGTGGGTATTTTGTTATATTGTTTTATAGGTCTTAAAGGATGTTATTTTATCTTATTTTATTAATCTAACATGCTTCAATAGCAATATTTCATTTTACGTTGGTCTTTTTTTTCTTAATCGTTTAACCTTTATTAGAATTATGGCCTTTGTATTACTATTATCTTTTTATTTGTATTTTTGTTGTACCTATGTTCACATTGTTTAATGGGGTTTAATCAACTCTTGTGTCTTACTGTATGTGTCAGAGAGAAACCATTCTTTATTTTATTTTGATTATCATACATTTTACCTCCTTGTGTCTATTAACCTGATAACATGTTATATTTTGGTGCATGTACCTGTGAAGTTACAACAAATAATCTGAGGGGAATGTCTTTTATTTTTAAATGTGATGTGTCATCTTGTAAAGCACTTTGAGCTGCATGTGTATGAAAAGTACTATATAAAAAAATCTTTATCATTATTATTTAATAACCAAAAGTATGTTTTAAATGTATATTTGTCTGTGTTTTACCTGCAGCCTGCAGCAGAAGTCTGTGGCAGGCGTCAGGTCGGACAGCTCACACTGAGTGGCGGCTCCACAGTAGATGAGCTCCATGGGATCCTCTTCCCTCGCCCACTCCAAGCGATACTCAGAGATGTCTGTACCCGAACCCTCAGGACTCTGCGCACACACACACACACACACACACACACACACACACACACACACACACACCACACACACACACACACACACACACACACACCACACACACACACACACACACACACACACACACACACACACACACACACACACACACACACACACACACACACACACACACAACACACAACACACACACACACACACACACACACACACACACACACACACACACACACACACACCACACACACACACACACACACACACACACACACACACACACACACACTGAATTAAAACATCTCTTTCTTCCCACTACAGTAAATAGCGGCACATTAAAGCAGGCCTAAGGGAAATGAGGATTATACTTCCAGATAAATACTTTTTTTTTACATTACATTTAGCTGACGCTTTTATCAAAAGCGACTTACAATAAGTGCATTCGACCAAGAAGATACAACCTTGAAGAAAACAGAATCAGGTTTCATAGAGGCAAAACATTTCAAGTGCTACTCAACTGGCTTTAGATAAGCCAGTCCTATGTTAGTATATAAGTGCTTTATTAGTATATAAGTGCTTTTTATTTTGTTTTTTTGTTTTTTCATTTTATCGCTCGAAATGGAGTTGAAAGAGATGAGTTTTCAGTCTGCGCCGGAAGGTGTGTAAGCTTTCTGCTGTCCTGATGTCAATGGGGAGCTCATTCCACCATTTTGGAGCCAGGATAGCAAACCCACGTGTTTTTGCTGATGGGAACTTGGGTCCCCCTCGCAGTGCGGGTGTACCTGACCTCCCTTTATATTAATAGAACAATAATGTCATTGTTAGCTAATGAATGTTTCCATGCTGAACAACGGCAACATGACAACGTTTCCATTGGTCCCTCTTCTTTAGAGAAGACCAGGAAATGATGGATACACGGATCGTGTTCAAATCAATAGGCACGCAATGACTCTAAATAATAATGATCACGCCACCAAACACACATTCAGACTAAAGGAACCAGCCTGTTTGGAAAATGTAAGAAGTAGAAAGTACAGGTATTTGTAAGAAGTAAAAGTAAAAAGTTGTCAGAAAAATAAGTAGTGGAGTAAAGTACTGATACCAGAAACATTTACTTAAGTACAGTAACAAAGTATTTGTACTCCACTACTTCCCACCTCTGTAAATACTCAAGTGTATTTTTGTCCTTGTCTCACCTCCCAGTTGAGCGTTACGCAGGTGTTACTGGTGAGAGCGATGAGCGGCGCCCCGCACTGGCCAGGAGGGCCCGCTGCAGTCGTCACCTCGGTTGGCTCAGAGGACACTCCGAACTAAAGGGGAAGAAGAGAAACCAGCACACTCAGAAACAGCAGGAGACAGAACAAATCAAACTGGGTTGCCTGTTATGGTAATTGCTATTTAGTTTGGTTTGTCGTTCCTTCATCATGTGTGTGTTGTGTTTTAGAATCAGCCAGTCTGAGTGCTAGTTCCCTCTTGGGCTGTGGAACACTTACAGTTTGCATCCGAACGCCTGTTGTTAATATGTCTGGGGCGGTCTGAACTCTTACATACGGGCCCTGTAAATGTGTGTGAGTGTGGCTCAGAGTTCCCGTTAGCCGGTAATTACCAGTAAAATATGCTGAAGACCGGCAAATCTAAATCTCTCCGGTCAAAATGTCCGGTCAAAATAATTTCCCCTTAGGCAAGGCAAGGCAAGTTTATTTATATCGCACCTTTCAACACAAGGAAATTCAAAGTGCTTTACAAAAAACGAAAGACATTAAGACAATGGCATTTAAAATCAGTCATTAAAAAGAAAAGATAATAAAATAAACATTAAAAGAAAAAATACATGGATAAAAGTTACAGTGCAGTTTAAGATATGAATAGTTCAATCCTTAGCGCAATACTGCATCAGTTGCGCCACTTATATGACAGACAAGAATAGTCTTATCGTCTTAATGTCTAACACTTAATGTGGAGAAAGAGATGTCCTGTATGGGTTGATTGTGCGTTGATCTGTTGGTAATGCCTCGGGGTTCCGGTGGGCATGTAAACAAATGCATAATGCTGCGCTCTACTTTGTGGCCTCACCCGGTTGCATAGCGACGCTTATTGTTTAGGTGTCTTGATAAGCAGGTAGTCATATCATTAGCTAGAACTAGCTATCTGATCGATATGGACATAAACCCGAGTAAAGTCTAATCTGACGGGAGAGAGAGATCAGCTGCTGCTGACGAGTCGACACGCAGCATGATCACCTGCAGCGGTGAGCGGACAAAACACACTTCAGGTTAGAAAATCACACGTAGCTATTTTAATGAGCTCTCAAACTACCGTAACTAGTTATAGATATGTTTAGTTTGACTGTCGGGTCACTCATTACTGGATCCGCCAGCTGCATGATACTGGCGGGCTGTCAGGAGAGGGAGAGAGCACTTCATTTATTATTCCCGTGTTATTGTAAGTTACTGTACACTTTTGAATAATGTAGTTAATCTACTATAATTAGTTTGTTTAATATCAAATCATATCCATTTGTTTTAAAGCTCAATAAATAACAAAGAAGACCTTTGACCGGCACTTTTCTAATTTTGTCCAGAAGATTTAAACTTTAACGGACATTTTGACCGGCAAAAAAATATATAATAAAAATAATAAAATAAACGGGAACTCTGGTGTGGCTTCATAAAAATCCACTTGAATTTGAATGAAGTGTGAGCTTTTTAATATTTGTTTTGTTACTGGAAATTTGTATTTCCACATGTATACATATACAGTATATTCTAAAGTATTGCTGCTGCAACGCAAACATTTCCCAAATTGGGATCAATAAAGTACTTCTTATCCATCCATCCATCCATCCATCCATCCATCCATCCATCCATCCATCCATCCATCCATCCATCCATCCATCCATCCATCCATCCATCCATCCATCCATCCATCCATCCATCTATTTGGATCATATAAAGTGGTTCCACAGCTAATGTACTCAATGTGCTGAGTGGATAGTATTGCTATAAGAGCCATTAAAGAGAGACTTATATGCTTGTAAAGTGAAAAATAAGAAATTCTTGTATTCATTTTGAAAAGCTGACTTGTGGAGGTGTATGGTTCTAACATCAGGAAAGGGATTTTTGGTGGATTTCAGGGTAATGCCTGGTGAATTACAAGTGGACGGTTTTTCTCTCGTGTTCCTGATGTTTGTGTAGATTTCTCACCCCAGCTTCGTTGGCAGCCCGCAGTCGGAAGCTGTATGTGGCACCAGGCAGCAGACTACCCACAGTGCATTGCAGCTCTGACCCATGGTAGACCTCTGCTGGCTTGGCGTCCCCCTCGCTCATCTCCAGACTGAACACACACTCCTCACACACTCCCTCAGTGACAGGGGATTCTACAGGGACACAGAGACAATCAAACTATGATCAGATGGCATGAAGAAAAAGCAATCTGAACAGATTTGATGTATACGTTTTAACTCTAAATATGTTTAGTTTTTGATGTCATGCGTTTACAGATCAGGTCAACAGGTGCTTTTTAAAATCCTCAACAAGGGATTATTCCCACAGCTGCTTCCCCTTAGTTGCAGTGTGGAAAACCCTCCAATACATTATGTTTGACCTTCAACTAGAGGCCAGTAATTGCAGGACTGCTGTGTGAATGTGAGCTGATTAGGGCTGTGTGCTGTTTATTACACTGGTTAAAACAAGAACTTCATCAACGTATACTTTTGCCTGCCAACAGACAACAGTACTAATCTGCAATAATAGGCTGACATTAGGAGAGTTACATCAGATATGAGGCTAAGTTAGGCATTTAATGGGCTAAATCAGAGCTCAATTAGGTTGAAACATGGTTGACTGAGATTAATTTAGAGTTGGCAAGGAAACATATTTAGCTGCCAGACAGTGATTAAGCCACCTTACATAAAACAATCCAAAGCATACGTGTATGTTTGTACTCACCCCATTCTAACTGCACTTCCTTGTGTTTGGCTTTGCCCACAATCCTTGGTGGTTGGCAAGGTCCTGGCGGGACGCTTAATGTACGGACCGGAACACTAACAGTACACTTCAGGATAAACAAAGGAAATCACAAGGAGGAGGAATTAGAAATCAGTTTGAATAAAGTTATGTATATGTGGGTTCTTTGTTATTATTATAGTACAGATTGTGGTTTTCCCCACATTTTTTCAACATGAGTAACACTGAGTGCATTACTGCCACTGAAAATGAACCATAATCTTTCAGGAAGTTGACCAGATTACTACTGTGAAGTAACTTTAGCATGCATGACTGTGTGTGTGTGTCTTACCGGGCTGTGTCCTCCGGTGGTGATGCTACACACACGTAGGCGGTAGTAGGTCCCAGGTGTCAGGCGCTCACACACACATTGTGTTGCTGGACCACTGTAGGCTACATCCCACTGGCTTGCTGCACACACACACACAAAAACTGAATTACACAACTGGTCACATACATAAGCATTACATCACACAAAGAATCCCCAGCTGCGTTGTCTGTATGCTGAAGTCAATCTAATTATTTCCCCAGAAACAAAATCACTTCACTTTTGCTGCATAAGAGATTTTACACCTAAGCAGAGGTGGGAAGTAGTGGAGTACTTCTTACATTTTTAACACAAATACCTGTACTTTCTACTTCTAACATTTTCAAAACAGGTTAGTTACTTTAGTTTGAATGTGTGTTTGGTGGCGTGATCATTATTATTTAGAGTCATTGCGTGCCTATTGATTTGAACACGATCCGTGTATCCATCATTTCCTGGTCTTCTCTAAAGAAGAGAGACCAATGAAAACGTTGTCATGTTGCCGTTGTTCAGCATGGAAACATTCATTAGCTAACAATTACATTATTGTTCTATTAATATAAAGGGAGGTCAGGTACTCTTTAAAACAGCTGGTAGTTATGGGTACTTTTTACTTAAGTACATTTCAAAGCCAATACTTCTTTACTTTTACTTGAGTAAAGTAGTTAAGTCAGAACTTCTACTTTTACCAGAGTATTTTTAAACAGGAGTATCTGTACTTCTACTTGAGTAAAGGATGTGTGTACTCTTGCCATCTCTGCACCTAAGTTATTTACATACTCTGACAACAGCTCACTGAGGAGTTCAAGTAGATACAAAATAACGACTTCAGTGACTGCTCCGAGCTTACCCTAACATCTGTTTCAGAGCAGTGAAGCACACGTATACAATGCACACATAATACTGTCGAATTACAGAACGGGCTTATGCCCCGGCCACACGAGGACGAAAACGGCTAAACGCATAGGATTAACGCAAACGCAATCGCAAAAAAGCTTCCGTCCACACGCAATATTCACCGGATAGTGTCTGCCCACACGAGACCGCTCCGTTTAGCTCCAACCGCTGGAGAAGCTGCAGTACATATGCAGGAGCCTGTACGTGGCGCTGTAACTTCCTCCACAAAAGCAGCGAAGAAGCATGGTTGTCATGGTTGCCCTTCTGTTTATTCTCCGCGGTGGGGGCCGAGGGAACCGGGCAGAGTTTTTCGCCAGTCAACGTGTATTAAAGTTTAAATCTTCCGACAAAATTATAAAAGTGCCGGGCAAAGGTCTTCTTTGTTATTTATTGAGCTTTAAAACAAATGAATAACGACTCTATATATTATAATAATAAAATACATGGAGCCTCTCTTTTTCCTCCCTCTCTTTGGACAGCGCCAGTGTCTGTGTCATGCAGCAGCTGATCCAGTAATGAGTGACCCGGCCGACAGTAAAAATAAACATATTTATAACTAGTTTAGGTAGTTTGAGAGGTGTCTCCGTCCTGTCAGATTAGACTTCACTCGCGTTTATGTCCATATCGAGAGAAAGATAAATAATCTGAATTCAGTGTGCAGTTTACTTTGACGCGGGGGTGAGCAGCAGAGGTGGGGAGAGGCGGGGCTATTGCGCAATCATTATCAGAAAATGATCGTATAGGGCGTACACACGGAGCCGTTGGACTCCCCAGAGCGTTGCGTATGCCGTTATATCCACCTTGGGACCCGTTATCGTTTCCGCAGTCGTTTAGTGCCGTATTCGGTCGTCCTCGTGTGGCCGAACGGTCTATATGACACTAAACAGTAACGCAAACGACCGTTTTCGTCCTCGTGTGGCCGGGGCACACGTCATGGCTGTTCCAAGAGTTCACCCCTGGTCTGATTTAGCGAGAGGTCAAAAGTTTAAAAGGTCACCAAAAAAAACGAGGACATGGAGAAAATAAACAGAGATGGGGAGGGTGAATCGTGGGTGAAAAATATATCTATATAGTTGCAAGGTATCTTTAGTTTTAAAAGCCCTGAATAGCTATTTTTCACAGTCAGCAATAGAATCCTACATGAACACCAAAGCAAGGATGTTTAATATTATTTCACTAGAGATGTTGTTCTGTATTTTGTCTGTGGTCTTCTCGCTGGTTTAAAGATGGGTAACACTTAAAGAAAATATGATGTAAGAATATGACAGTTGGTTTTTAGGTCAAATTTAATCAAATGACACCCACTCCCTGATGAAGCCGATGAGGTCTTTAAAGGTCAAGCTTTTTATTAATGATTACTAAGTAGGACATTTGTATTAGTCATGGATATGAAATACTTAACAAATACATTTGAGGCCAGGTTCTCAGGGTTCATTCAAAGTTAAGTTCCTTAGCTGATCTTTGAACATTTTCATCTAATAAAAACTGCAGTGCTAGACAAATCCTATCACATTCAGTCACACTGACTGACTTGAGTTGCAGACAATCCAGGAGCAGATTTCTCGAATGATAGCAATCAGATGAACATATGGTTAGATATCTGCTGCTGTAGATCTTCTTACATTACCAATGCAAGAGTATTTATCATCTATTCTTCTGTTCTTTGATTTTCAACACTAATCTCCAAAAAACCCTAACGTATTTTTCTCTGACATTATTGAATGAATACAGATTAAAGCACTTATGCCTCGCCCTGCTGAAGGAACAAAAGAACATTTGGTTTCCTGGATTATGTGGTCAATTCTTAAAATGCTGAATGCTAAATTGATGCTAACAAAGGGTAAATTGAGGGCGCAAGTCTTCTTAGGGGAGTAAGTGAGAGAAATTGAGGCACAGGGAGAAATAACACAGGGGAGTGAGGACAGATGGTACATTTAGAGCAGCCTCTTATAAAAGGATGGACTGAATAATGACTCAAATTAGCCGGATAGTGGCACCCATGGATAGATGGACTTTTAGATTCAGACATATGGATCCTACCTTCAGAGCATCCCTCGGAGATCTCTAGCAGGTATGTTAGAGCCTCTGAGCCCCCGGTGTCCTGGGGAGGATCTGTTGGATGATTAAAAAGGGTTATAAATATAAGCAGGAGAGAAATATGTGTGAAAAATTTGCATCCTGACATTTATGAAAAACTGGCTCAGTATTAGCACACATCAATTGAAAAATGATGAACACATTCATAAGTCATCCGTTAGACTCTTCATGACATTTAGCCTCCTCATCAATCCTGAAGACATGATGGGATATCTCATAAAGTGTCAGGAACTGTGACAAATTGTCTTGTCTTTCAGCCAAAGCATAAGGGAGCTAATAAAAGCTTCCTTTTGTTTTGTTTTCAAGTGTGTATGGGCTATTTGGAAAAAACTAAACATTTTACAGAAATTGTGATAGCGACTGGAGCATAATATGCCCCCTATAGGGAATGATTTATTCTGAGATTGTAGGTAAATCAGCACTACTGGAAGCAACCTCCTCAGCTGTGCCACTTCTCATACATTACATGTCACTTGTTAGACGCTTTTATCCAAAGCGACTTACATACTCAATACTGTGGGCAATCCCCACAGGAGCAATTTGGGGTGAAGTGGACACAACAGGGACACAACGACATGCTGACTGCAGTGGGGTTTGAACCTGTGACCCCCTGATCCGAACACCAACGCACAACCCACTGCACCACACGCCTCCTCCATACTTATTGTATCAACACTGGAGCAATAATTACAGTGAGTCACACCTTCGGGTGGTACAGTTATAATAAATAAGCACAAGTAAAAAAGCAGCAGGGGAATACAGTGCAGCTACATCACTTTGAAATGGCCAAGCTGTTGTTGGTGGACAAATCACACTAATATACCAACTAACTAAACATCCTTTAAAGGTAAATTGTTTAACATAAAAAATATGTTGTGTTTACAGCTTTTATAGTAAAGTAAATGATCTAAATGGTGATTGAGATCAGTGCATTTGAGAAAGGGCAGGCTGCAGTACTAGCGCAGGACAGATGGACGGCTGCAGACATGAGGACTTTTATGGCTGCTAATTCAGTTTCATGATAACACTCCAGAGGCAGCAGTTTGTCAATGACTATCCATCACTACATTTCCTCTGCAATACGCTCTGTTCGACCTTTTTGATTACAAAAACAACAACCTAATAAAACAATGATACTTTGGACATTTATTTGAATCAAACCAATGAAAACCAGATTATTTTAAAACGATATTCTTATATTATTCCAATAATAAATGTACAACATGTTCAACCTTTGCTTTCTTTCTTTTTAAAGCAATCCTAAGTATCTCAGCAGTTTAAATTGACTACATGATCAAAATAAAGGGTTAAAACTAAAGGAAGAATTCACTTTTGGTGGTTATGTTTCCCTGTGACTTTGTGTGTTTCCACTGGTCAATGCACCAGACTGTTTAATGCATGTGCATGTGTGTGTTGGTGCGTATCTTTACCCCATGTGATGGTGAATCCGTAGGGGGTTTCTGCGGTGACACAGGGGGTAGATGGAGGGCCTGGTTTGTCTGGATTGGTGGTGCACACCAACACTTCACTGGGACTGCTCTTTCCCTCCATGTTTGATGCTATGAGCTGCAGGAAATGGGCGGGGAGATTGACAAATGTAATCGTTGATAAAGGAAGGACAGTGTAAGGTGAACAAAAGAAAAGGAACACAGCAAAGAGGAAAGAAAAAGACAGGAAAATAGGTGCCAGAATGACAGGATACAGAGAAAGGATGGTATGATGAAGCGTGGGAGAAAGCAAGAAAAGAGTAAGAGAAGACACGATGAGTAACAGTGGGGTGGTAATGGTGTGGACATTTATCAATAAGTAAAGAAACAGCCTGATAAATAGGAGCCATTACTCTCTGTTCCTCCACCTGTGTCTTCATCGCTCTTCAGTTCAGTTTAATTCTTCCATTAACCCATCCCATGTGGACAATCAATTACCCAGATGTTCTCAGCAGGTGGCCATCACAAAGAACGCAGGTGTCTCTTGTGAGCATGTATGTTCATGTACTCGGGTTCAATCAGATGATGTAAGTGAGGACAGGTACACGTGAGTGGAAGTCCACAGGAGATGTTTTATATGATTGCACCGTAATACATTGCTAACAAGAAAAAACAACAACATTTAGGTCGTTTCCGTTACCGTTCTATGTCATATAGACCGTTCGGCCACACTAGGACGACCGCATACGGCACTAAACGACTACGGTAACGATAACGGGTCCCAAGGTGGATAGAACGGCATACGCAACGCTCTGGGGGGTCCAACGGCTCCGTGTGTACGCCCTATACGATCATTTTCTGATAATGATGAGGCAATAGCCCCGCCTCTCCCCACCTCTGCTGCTCACCCCCGCGTCAAAGTAAACTGAACACTGAATTCAGATTATTTATCTTTCTCTCGATATGGACATAAACGCGAGTGAAGTCTAATCTGACAGGACGGAGACACGCAGCTCTGCTCACCTGCAGCTCCTCCCGCTGTGATGCGGCGGTGAACGGAGTCTTACTGTAGCTAAGCTAACTGGCTGCAATGTTAGCTTCATATTTACCCACACAGACATAAGAGTGATAGGTATTCTCTAACTCTCAACCAGAAGTATACCGTATGTCTTTTATGTATATAAAAATATACAAAAAGTTCAATGCAACAAAGTTCCCGCAGCTTAAAATGATAATATAATATTTAGCTGGGGGAAGTTTGTAGATATACTTATACTCATCAGACTTTGAAACTGATTATATCGTTTTAAGCTGTGCTTTGTTGCATGTCATAGCCTACCCATTCTCTCCCATTTCCACTCTTTCCTCTACACCGTAATCTGTTCAGTGAAGGCGAAAATGCCAAGAAAATAATCCTTAAAATAAATAAATTTGAAAGTTGTGACTCACCCTGAATTTATACTGTGTACTCCTCTTCAGTCCTTGTACAGTACAGGTCAAGTTGTCTCCAGTGTACTTAGGATGAAAGTCTGTTCCCTGTGGGAAATAAGGACACAAAAAAATCTGTCAGTGTGTGTCTGTGTGTGTGTGTGAGGTATTAGTCAGGTATTGATTAAAATGTACATTTATAAACAGATGTATGCAGTAAATGCTGACTTTTACTTTGTGTACGTGTAAAGGGAGTAAGAAGTGCCTTTCATACAATTCCTTTCCTGTTTACATACAACAGTCAATGCATATGGTGTGTCCAAGCTTGTGTATGAAATACATTACTGCTCTTTGCATCTACTGTGCTGTACATCTCTCCAGACTATTTTGCAATGCAAGCAATTATTCCTATTTCCTTAAAATAGTATCAGTTTTTTAGGTATATAGTTTCCTGGGGGAAGTTTTTTAATTTTCTTATTGCTCTTCTCGTGACTGACAGCACAGAGCTGAATGAAACACCACGAAAACATATTTCACAAAACCAAGTTTGCGATGGTGGATTGTGTAGGTCCTGAAACGTATCTATGAGGCCGGTTTTAATATAAAGAAAAATAAACCTGTGCCAGCAAGATAAACTTTATAAATGTTTTCTTATGGTATATGTTTACATGTGCACAGTACTCACGCTGTTGTCCTCCTGGATCTCGAGTGTGTATTTGAGTTGCTCCTCGCTCGGACTGCCCTCAGGACGCCCCCACTCCAGGGTCACCCAGGACACCCCCGCCCTGACCAGCCGCGGTGCCAGAGGCAGAGCAGGCAGGGTGCCCATGGTGTAGAACACCACCTCTGTGCTGAAACCACTGCACAAAAACACATTTCAATTTTAAAGGGGACCTATTATGCAAAATCCACTTGTCCATGTCTCTTCTACATCAACATGTGTCCCCTCTTCTTCATGTCTCTTCTACATCAACATGTGTCCCCTCTTCTTCATGTCTCTTCTACATCAACATGTATCCCCTCTACTTCATGTCTCTTCTACATCAACATGTGTCCCCTCTTCTTCATGTCTCTTCTACATCAACATGTGTCCCCTCTTCTTCATGTCTCTTCTACATCAATATGTGTCCCCTCTACTTCATGTCTCTTCTACATCAACATGTGTCCCCTCTACTTCATGTCTCTTCTACATCAACATGTGTCCCCTCTTCTTCATGTCTCTTCTACATCAACATGTGTCCCCTCTTCTTCATGTCTCTTCTACATCAACATGTGTCCCCTCTTCTTCATGTCTCTTCTACATCAATATGTGTCCCCTCTTCTTCATGTCTCTTCTACATCAACATGTGTCCCCTCTACTTCATGTCTCTTCTACATCAACATGTGTCCCCTCTACTTCATGTCTCTTCTACATCAACATGTGTCCCCTCTACTTCATGTCTCTTCTACATCAACATGTGTCCCCTCTACTTCATGTCTCTTCTACATCAACATGTGTCCCCTCTGTGTAAAAAGATTCTCTCTCTTTTTGTCCTGATCCATTTCTATAAAAACCTGTCTGAAAATGAGCTGATCAGATTTTGGCCACTTTATGATGTCATAACGATGTTTTGTCTTGTGTAACCATTAGCCAATCAGCAACCAAGGTAACCCCCCCCCCCCCCACCTTATCTCCTCCTAGAGCACCATTGTGTTCTTTGTAACCAAATCTCTCTCAGAGGGGTGTGGGGAGGGGCTCCTTATTTTCATCTAAAGTAACAGACAGAGACCTAGTATACTAGGGGACCTTTAAGTAACAGTCTTGCTTATATTCAACTTGCTCAAGCAAATAAAAAAACGTTTTGGATTACTTCTAAGGTTAGAGAGGTTATGGTTCATGAATTACAATTTCACAGATGCTGAGAGGAGAAGATTTGAAAATTGAAAGCTGGGGAAAATGTGATTAAGATTATCTAATGCTGTCATCAATTGTCATTTTCAGGTGAAGGGTTCTAGGTGATGGGGCTTGGAGGATCAAAGATGAGAGAATAAAAATACTACAATTGTAAGACTATGTGTGACAGGGGAACATTTATAATAAAGGTATTCTGATTCTGATTCTGATTTGATATACATGTCCGACGCCAGATGGAAAACAGGAGGTGACGACGGGTAATTTGAGAGTAGCAGGAGGGAAATTATTTGAATGTATGGGCAGCAGCAGGGGTTAATGTGGTCGGAAAACATTTTAAAATGACGAATAATATATAGCAATCGGTATCCACCATGTGCCGAGTATATTTGTAAGAGCAAGTGTTCCTATGGATTCAAAAGTAATTTAAACTAAATGAAGCATTAAGGCTCTCCTGAATTCAGCCATTCACGCTCGCTTTGCCCCATTACTTTTCCCCTCTCAACGTTACGACTAAAAGGAGAGATGTGCACTGCCATAATGGCAAAGAGGAGACGAGAGGAAATGGAGGGAAAAGGAGAAAAACGACTCCTGTCTCTTGTGCTATAATTGCCACAGGTAGACTGGGGCATGTTTGTGAGTCTCTGTCAATGTATCATCAATATGTTTTGGCTGACATTGATACAATATGTACTCATATACTGTCCATGGTTACTTAACACTAGCACCACCAACGGGTACATTTGACCCGCAGCTCTTTCTTGATTGTATGTAACTTTTTTTCAATAAAAGATTCAAGTCTCCCAGTCTGTGACTTTTCCATTTATACCCATCAGCGCCAGCGGGTAATATTTACCTTATAGAAAATGTAGTGATTTTCGCGCTATTGATTTGACGTGTAAACATAAACATGACGTGTTGCTATAGCAACGCCTGTTGTGTACTGCGGTTCCTTATAGATAGAGAGATAGATAGATAGATAGAGAGATAGATAGATAGATAGATAGATAGATAGATGGATAGATGGATAGATAGATAGATAGATAGATAGATAGATAGATAGATAGATAGATAGATAGATAGATAGATAGATAGATAGATAGATAGATAGATGGATAGATGGATAGATAGATAGATAGATAGATAGATAGATAGATAGATAGATAGATAGATAGATAGATAGATGGATGGATGGATAGATATAGATAGATAGATCGATAGTTATAGAGAAAGATATAGAGGCACGCTTTGCATAACTCATGGTAGCGATATTTTATACTTCATGCTATCTGCACAAAGATATCACATAGAAGCTGAGAGTCCACAGATTCTATTGGTATAAGTTTCATCACTGTGCGATCAAAACTCACTGTTAACCCTGTGTTCTAGTATGATAAATAAAAGAACATTGTACCTTGAAAATCAATGCATTCTAATAGCGGGTACATTTTATCCATTGGCGGTTTTAGGTATACAGCGACCCCTGGCGGTTCTAGTGTTAAACAATGGTTGCAGACCTCATATCATTTTAAGAGCCAATTGTCATGTATTACAGTATATCCATGCTTCTACAGTATATAAATAAGGGAATACAATTAGTTACTACATATGCTTCCAATGCTATTCTTCGTGATCTGTGCATGAATACATTTCTCCTTTTGGTGTATGTGTTGGTCGCACATATGTTTATGTATTCAGTCAGAGACAACAGTACCTTGTGCCAATGTCGTTGCGTGCAGCCACTCTGAACGTGTAGCCGCAGGCGGGAAACAGTCGTGAAACCTTATAGTGTCTCTGGCTCCCAAAGTAACATTCTCTGAAAACACTGTTCTTCTTTCCCTGCAGAGAAGAGAAGAGATAAATGCATGCATGAAAATGAAATAAGATTATATATAAGAGGGCGACAAGATCCATTACAACAGGAGAATTGTAAGGAAAAAGCAAGGAAAAGTACAAAATCAAAAGGAAAATGTGTGGCTGACACAGATTGGATTAAATCTTGTCTGAGGAGCCGGATGTTGACATCTATTTAGTGATGTCTGCGATAGGTAAGAGTGCTTTTTGGAAGTAAGGGGAAGGCATGACAGAAGATGGAAGAGTGAGAGACGGACTCACCTCGTCCCACTCGAGCAGGTAGTTTGTAATTTTGGCTCCGTTGTCGCCCGGGGGCTGTGGACGTCAGGAAAATGGACGGAGAGAGGCAGAAAGGAGACAAGAGAAAGACGAATAGATTAGCAAAGGATAAAATAATCTGACACTGAGACAGACAAAATACCTGCTGTGACTTTATGATTGGCCTCATATCCTGTCTGGGTAACTGATGCCACTTTTTATCAGTGACAGTGTGAGGGGATAAAATAACTTGTGTAAGAAGAAGTTAAAGAGAGGGCGGAACGGATGTAAGAATGTTACTCTATCAGGTGCTGTTGTGCAGATAAAGTCAAGCTAGGTATTGAATCAAGTAACATACTCTTCCCTTTAATCAAAGAATAACGTTTTTGCCCAAATGTATAACTCTACAAACTGGTAAGGTGGACAAGAAAAAGTCTTGTTTGGCAGTGTGGATTTATCCATTAGAACCAAATGATTATAAGTCACTGTGATGTTTATTGGGGCAAAATGTGTTACTGAATGTATTTGTGATGAACAGGCATGTGTGTTTGTGCCGGTACCTTCCACTGTAGAGTGAGGGTGCTCTTTGTGCGGTGGGAGAGTTTCGGGCTCAGCGGGACATCGGGGATGCTGCAGTGAGTGGTGAACGAGCCGGTCTCTGAACACGAGCCTCGAACCAAGTTGTACATTGCCGACACCCTTTAGCAAACACACAATACAGTACATCAAATCAATAAGGCTGGATGAAGCTTGAATCCTAATATTGTGAATACCCACAAACCTGACTTATCGATATTAGGAATGTGACAAAAACAAAGGATTTAAGTCGTTTTAACACCATATCCAAGTCATGAATGTCCTATGGGAAAGTCCTTACCGTACGTGGTAGTCTGACGCTGGTCTTAGGTCTTTCAGGTGGTACTCCATTTCTTCGCCACTGAAAACAAACACACAAACAAAGCATCAAAATCAAGGCAGTATCCTTTTGATGTCTCTGTATTTGTAGCTGATGCCTTGCACTTTATACATTTGGAGTGTGTTTCCTACCTGTATATAAGGCGAAACTTTCCATCTCGTCCCTTATCTGAGAGAGAGACCTCGAAGGAGCAGGACACAGTCATCCCGTTACTTAACCTGTTCCCCAGCCCTGCCGGGGGGGCCCAGCACAGCCGTGCAGCCCGAGCCTGCACATTAGAAACCTGTAAAGACACAAATAAATGTAAATATACACAAAAAAACAATCATTTGAATGTGGTGATCGAAGTGTGTCCATTGGTTAGCAGATAAATGCAGGACTATTGTTTTATTTTATTTCTCAGAAATCCTTTGCAGCAGTCATTCTAACCCCTGGAACGTGTAGTTAAGATACATCCATGTTAGTATGTATTAGGCTCTGTGTGTGTGTGTGTGTGTGTGTGTGTGTGTGTGTGTGTGTGTGTGTGTGTGTGTGTGTGTGTGTGTGTGATAGAGAGAGAGCGAGAGAGAGAGATGAGAGAGTAGATGAGAGAGTGAGAGAGAGAGAGAGAGAGAGAGAGAGGAGAGAGAGAGAGAGAGAGGAGAGAGAGAGAGAGAGAGAGTGTGTGTGTGTGTGTGTGTGTGTGTGTGTGTGATGTGTGTGTATGTGGTGTGTGTGTGTGTGGTGTGTGTGTGTGTGTGTGTGTGTGTGTGTGTGTGTGTGTGTGTGCGCGTGCGTGTGTGTGTGTAAAGCAATACGGCATTGAAATCCCCCCTCATATTCGACCATTTTCCACTAATCCATTGTTCCGGGAACACGTATGAAAATAATAAATTAACAAACAAGGAATTAGAGGCTTGCGTGTGTGGTGTGTGTGTGTGTGTGTGTGTGTGTGTGTGTGTGTGTGTGTGTGTGTGTGTGTGTGTGTGTGTGTGTTTGTGTGTGTGTGTGTGTGTGTGTGTGTGTGTGTGTGTGTGTGTGTGTGTGTTTAACAGCGTGTCTGTCTGTGTGTCTGCAAGTGCCTGCGTGTTTATGGGAGTTTTAGGTGTGGCACATGGTGGGTGAGCCAATTTAGCGTGATTTAGCAGTCTGCTGCTATTCCAGACTCCACATCCACTGAGTAGGCGATGAATGCGCCTTGAGGGCATTGCAAAACCACAACCATGCCTAGGCTGTCTATGAGGAAGACAGACATGAAGAGACAGACGTGTCATTTTATGAGGGTTTTGATCACAATGATTACGTTTTATGGGAACATATCACTGTATCCATATGCCTGAGGACACCATTGTCTTTTATGTAACGTTTTTTACAACTAGGAACACTTTTTCCAACACTTATTCTGTCAATCACTTCGCTCACATGTACACTTTGGCTGCATAAATAATACTTAATAATGAATGGCCTGATAATGCTTGAGAACAGCAAAAATGAGGAAAGACTGTGAGACTAAGACAAAATGATAGAAATCAGGAAAGAAGGGCACAAAGAAAGGAGGATTAGAAACGGAGATGAAAACTGAAGGTCAGCACTAAGAGGTTTGTGCCCTTTTATCTTGGGGCTTTTCATTATCTACAAATGATTTGCCTGAAACACTCGCATGTTGACAATGCACACTAAATAAGTGATTTGCACTTGATTTAAGATCTACGAGTGAAATATGATCAGGAAAACACACAGCTACTTCTCTTTCAAGCCCTCCTGCTTGTTATATTTCACTTCAGCTAAAGTCAACACCTACCTGCTATGAAAGCTAAGCCATACAACCAGAGGAACAATATGTTATGATTTCTTTATGAAGAACTTTTTAATTTAAGCTCTGCCACTGACACCTGCTACCCCGTCTCTACGGCACACAGCTCAATCCATCACAAGGCATTTCGGCTGCAGGGCAGGGAGGAAGGACTATCGCTCCCTGTACATCTACCACTACCGCCGCCTATATAAATGCATAAAGAAGAAATGCAGTTTCAAAAGTGACAGATCGTAGAGTCTGCATTTTATAACAGAAAATAGCAATCGATGAGACAGAACGATCTCAAAAAAATTTTGTTGAGCAGTATCGACTATACTACCATGGCTATGTCAGCAAAAGGTGGATTGATGTTATGAGAGCAAATACACTGCTGTTTCCATCAACTTCAAATCTCCTGAAGGGCTCAAAACTCACACCTGACTTCTCTTTTTCTGTCACCACTCGATTTTCTCTTTCTAATTCAACCCCTGCTATTAACTTAAAATAAATCAAATGTTCCCTTCCTGCTGACCAAAATGCTTCAACTAGGAGGGAGCCATTCTTCTCTACCAAACCATGTCTGCATGGATAGAGCTCATTAATTTGCATTCCCCTCGGGGGAGAAAGAGTGTCATAAATGCCGAGTGGGAAGAGAGTGTCGTGGGTGAGCTGATGCTGCCCTCATGTGGCCAGGGTGAGCAGAGCATAAAGGACTGGTTACCTTCCCAGTCAGTTACAAAAGCCCCAAATGACTTCATAATGACAGAGACACAGCATTCCACTATAGTTCTTCAAATCTTTATTCTTCAACTTCATCTTCTTATTTCAGTTCTTCCGTACGTTTTTTTGCCTTCGAATAACTTCAGCCTACTTTCAGCTACAGAAACCATTCAAATATCAAAAATATTCAGCCTTTTCAGCACATGATGGGAAACTTTCAACTTTTTCAAAATATGTTATACTTTTTGAAATATTCAGCTTTTTAAACTCTTTTTTTAACATGGAACTCAATGGGAGGAACCTTCAAATCCTCTTGTACCTACACTGTGCGCCAAATGCTACTCCTTCCACATACTTTCAGCTAGGGACTTCATTCCAACTTTAAAATGATCACAAGACATTCAGCTATAAGACTTATTCTTCAGATTTTTGATATCTTTTATACTTTTTTAGATATTTAACTTAGTTTGGAGCTTGGTAAAGAGGCCTTCTTCAGATTTTAACATTAGTGTATATTGCACCGCTCGTTAAGAGTGGGGGAGAGCTTGAAATTCGCCCAAATTCTTTTTTAAACCTGCCATAACTCCCAAACCCTACACTCCTGGGATATCATTTTTCATGAAAGACGTAGGAAAACCTCTCCTACGTTGAAAAATTTAAAAAAAAATCAAGAAAAAACTTAAACAAAATGCCTCTTGAGGGCATGAAGTGACAAAAACTTTCAACATGTCTCCATTAAGGTCCATTGTAAATTCAGCTTGATCTTTCGTCAGAGCAGCAGCTGCGCACCTTTAGTAAATCTGCCCAAAATGCCACATTATTGACCCGAAAGTACACAATCAGCAGACTCAGACGCTCGTCAGGGTCCTGACATGCTGCACGTTGACATTTTACCAATATCAGCTACCGTTTTTAAACTATAGTTAGAAATGTAAGAGGTTTATCTCTCATTCAGATCAATGGAACGGCTTTCCTTTCACTGCACATCTCCATGGTAACCTTTGATCTCTGCACACAGGTGTTTGATAACGTCGTCACCTCAAACACAAAGACTGTCTCAGCCTATTCTTTTCTGTCTGATGGAGACTTCATACTGACTTCAACATGTTCCACATATTTTATACATTATTGGTGACGTTTGTTTTTAGTTCAAATGTTTGCAGTTAAAATATTCTGCTGCTTTTCAAAGTGCTTTTACTTTCTTTTATCTTCTTAATACACATTCATTCACTACTACTTACATTGTATTATGTATGTATATTATGTATTACATATTGTACTGCCATGTGGTAAATACTTGTGTATGCTGCTCTTGCTCTTTTTGCATATCATGTATTTATTTTTTGCTATGTTTATAAATGTCATGTTCTTATATGTTGTATGTCAGGGACTACGGATGGAAATTAGCTCAAAACTCAAATCTGGCATATTTACACTTGAAGGCATTATTTGTCTTAAGTGTTCATTAATGTGCATTGTCCCTATTCAAATAAACGATTAAATGAAATAAAATGTCATATCTAACTCCTTCAGCCTACTTTCAGCTACAGAAACCATTCAACTATTACATTATTCAGCTATTTCAGGACATTGAGGCTATACATGTTGTTGTTTATACCTTTTTTAAACCTTTTCTTTTAAATATTAAGCTTCTTCACTATTTTTCCTACTATTCCAGTTTAACATTTCACTTTCAAGTTTTCAACAAAGTCATTGCAATGCATTTGAGCTGTAACAATTTGATTCAAATCATTTCACTTTTCTGCATTTCTCCGCTAAATTCAGCAAAACACACTTACTTAGTTTTTGTAGCTAAAAGCAGCTACACAGACCATTCAACTAGTAACATATTCAGCTTTTTCTGCATTTTCAGCTAAATTCGGCAACAAATGTACACAGTTTACAGCATTCGCACGCATTTTCAGCAGGAAATGCATTTTCTAGTTTTCAGTGTAATCTTCAGATATATTATGCTAATCACATAGGAAGAGAATATGAAATATAACTGCTATGTTGTGTGTGTGTGTGTGTGCGTGTGTGTGTGTGTGTGTGTGTGTGTGTGTGTGTGTGTGTGTGTGTGTGTGTGTGTGTGTGTGTGCGTGTGTGTGTGTGTGTGTGTGTGTGTGTGTGTGAGGCGAGATGTATGCATTCCAACCTGTGGTTTGTCGATTGCAGACAGCATGTCTTGAACTCGCTTCCCCTCTGAATCATGATCTGAGGAGACAGAGACAAGAGATTGATTATCAAAAATAAAAAACAATAGTTAATTATTCTAATATTTAACAGAAAAGAGAGACTGGCACAGTTGTAATTTGCGTGCATAAATAATCCTAAATTTGAGTCTGACTTATAAATTCCATTATCCTAGGTTTCAAAACAGATGCATGATAGTCATTTTGGCAGTGATGCTGAAATGGGTGGTTGATTGATAACGAAAGGATTTTACATTCCCACAAAATAGGTTATTGCGATATCTTGAAATCTATGGCTGATTGTTGTCTAAGGTCAGCCAAGATTTGAATCTAAATTGTGTAATTGGAGGTTAAAAAAGACAGCTAAACAGGCCTAAAATAGTTTCTGAAAACATCTATACAAATATTAAATGAGTCATCTTTTTTCGAGTAACAGGTATAACTCTTTAAACAAATGGTGTGTGATATCTTATGGTGTGTGATGCAACACTTGTTTCTCCAGCTAGTGCCTAACTCATCCCAACATGTGAACAATTACCCAGTATTTCACAGAAAAGCATTAGGCAGAAATTCCCGACCTATAACAAAGGGGATCACTGAGAACAAATATGACTCATATTTGTTCTCGGTGATCCCTATTTGTTCATTATCTTTGGAGGCATCCGTTCAAATACCTTTGAATAATCATCACTGACGTCAGCAGTGTTGTTGTAGCCTTACAGGTCAGCTTATTATGCATTACTTGAATACATAATGAAAATAGTCATCAGTTGCAGCCTCGAAGTTCATTAAGTTGACTTTTTCAGCAGGATTTATGGTGAACTATTCCATTGCGAGGTCACACACATCATAAACATATGCACACAAACAGTCACACCTATGTACGGGTCTGTTCCAGTGATACGATGTGTCTAAATGTTATTTATTGGACACTCAGGGTAGGGAGGAGGGTAAATGCAAGTGAGTGTGTGTGTGTGTGTGTACACATGTGTTGGTAATGGAACTCTTTCCCCCCCTGTGTGATCCCCACAGTTTAAGTATTTTCCAAACAGGGGAGGCCTGCTTTCTCCATCTGAGTCTGACCACTGTAAATCACACAGGATGTGTGTGTGCCTGTGTGTGTGTCAGCAACACAACACCTGTATGAAACCAAGAAGCTTTGATGAGTGTGTTACAGTGACTGCTTTAAATATGCATTAACGGAACACGCACGATGACAAAAACACAAAAACACTCAACACCTGTGTACACATACACCGTATACATGTGTATAAAGCACTTTGTGTTCAGAAGATTATTGTATAGCTGGAGTAAGTGATGAATGGGAGTGTGTGTGTGTGTGTGTGTGTGTGTGTGTATGTGTGTGTGTGTGTGTGTGTGTGTGTGTGTGTGTGTGTGTGTGTGTGTGTGTGTGTGTGTGTGTGTGTGTGTGTGTGTGTGTGTGTGTGTGTGTGTGTGTGTGTGTGTGTGTGTGTGTGTGTGTGTGTGTGTGTGTGGTTAAGTCCCTGGGACAGGTTCAGTGGGGGAGTTGGGCCTTACTGTGCCTGGGGGTACACTTATGAGTCATGGCAACAGTGATGTCATGGAAGCACAACCTCAAATTGACCCCTGCGTGCGTGTGTGTGTGTGTGTGTAGGTGTGTGTGTGTGCGTGCGTGCGTGTGTGTGTTTCCAATGTTGAAGTATCAAGTTACCGGAGATGGGGGATAGGAGGAGGAGGGTTAAGCTACTCTGTCTGTGTGTGTGTGTGTGTGTGTGTGTGTGTGTGTGTGTGTGTGTGTGTGTGTGTGTGTGTGTGTGTGTGTGTGTGTGTGTGTGTGTGTGTGTGTGTGTGTGTGTGTGTGTGTGTGTGTGTGTTGGGGCTTGCTGTGAGCATAGAGTTCAACACGTGAAGTAAACATTCAAGACTTTACTGCTAGAATATTTGACTCAATAGCACCTTTTTTTCTTTATACACCCACTTGTCCCTTTTCATCCATTTGGACAAACCTTTCTCTTTTATGGAATAAAGGCTCAGTCAGTCAGACATCTCCAGACATGAGCAGCTGACAGGCTGACCCAGCTTATTCCACCCATTCATCACAGCTGGGTGCAAAAGGAGAATAAGTTGCCTGTTAAATGCTGCACTCCTGTAGCTACTTGTCTGCCACGAATAAGGCTAGAAAAAGGTGGAATTCCATTACCGCATCATTTCAGCTGTCATGTTCAGAAAGCAAGACATGTTGATAATAGAACATTGTACATGGATAAAAAAGTACACTGTTTTATCAGGACGTGTAGAAATTATTTAGTTTTTCTGCAGTGTTTGTCCTAGAAGGCAACAATTTGGCATGTAGGTCAAGTGTTTGTAAAGATTTGTGTGTGCAAGAATGAATGTGTTAATGCATGCGTGTTGTTGTCTCAGTTATTGGGAATTGTGTGCTTGTTATTTATGAAGGGGTGTTGTGGGAGTAGGTTTAATGCATGTTCAATGTCTGTCATTAAATGAATTGGTTTAACATCCTACCAAAACAGCTGCATTCACTGATGAAGACTATAAGATGCAATACAAAGCTCCAAAAAAGACTTTAAGCCAAGTTTGAAATGTTTCCATTACTTCTCGTACAAATCAGTGTTGTTTGTCATAAATCACAAAAATAATAGATTTGATTTGGTATTTTATGCTATTGTGCCAACATGGAACTGCTTCTTGATGCCTGAATCAGGTCAAAAGTATAAAATGGTGAAATATTGACTTGAACTAGTGTAAATGGTTAAATTACATAGCTACTTTTAGCCCAAACAAGATTGATACTTCAGTATTATAAAACAAAATTGAAAAGTTTGCTAACCCACAACATTTGTGACAGAAGTAAGATTTATTTAATATTTAAGGAGACCTGTAATAAACTTTGAAAAACCGTATTGCTTTACCTCACCGCTGAGTGCTGTGGTTGCTGACTCCAGCTGCTTAAGAGTTTAATATAGAGAGCAACCACAGGGCTGATGCTGACGGCTGAATCAGAAACCGAATCTCATCCCAGTGTAACACACACACACACACACACACACACACACACACACACACACACACACACACACACACACACACACACACACACACACACACACACACACACACACACACACACACACACACACACACACACACACACACACACACACACACACACACACACACACACACACACACACACACACACACACACACACACACACACACACACACACACACACACACACACACACACACACACACACCTCTGTCCTCACTATCCCTCACCCTGCCCACGCACGCTCACTTCCTCTCCTCTTCTGACCTCACATCCTGTCTATGTCTGACCGCCTGTGTTTGATTACTAAGGACAACCAGACAGAGCAAGGGACAGCAGGAAAAGAAGAGGAATTGAGGATGGGAGGGAGTCAAGCAAACTGATACAAAACTAGTCGAGAGGCGGGTTCAGAGGAAGAAAGCGAGACACTGAAGGACAGACTGCAGAGGGAGAGAAAGAGGAGTCTGGGTAAGAGATTAGGAACACAAACACAAGGAAATTGAGAGACAAAGAACGAGCCGGGGATCAACAGAGAGGAGGAGAAAGGGAAGGATGAAAGGAGAGGAGAGGGCTTAGGAGGATGTGAGGCAGATTCGCAGCAGTCAATGTCTCAATATGCATTGTAGTAGTTATAGTCACAGCCTTCTAATCTAGGCTGGCTTTAGTAAAAGGCCCCAAAATAACCAGGAAGTATATTTTTATCAATGTAACTCTTGAAATATGTTTACCCTACTGTAAAAATGTCCTGATTTAGATCATTTACTTTTTTTTTTAACTAAGTCTTTTTATTTCATTATAGTGTACAGTAATCGATGCCATTTCATTTATATTGTAATATCACAGTACACTCACTACACTCCCCCCTCGCTCCCTCCACCCGCACATGCCCACACAGGCGAAACCAAAAAATGCTTATCAATATAACTTAAACAACAGAGCCATGAAAATAATACAATACAGCGACAATGTAGACAATGACAACACCACAACTAGGAATTAGATCATTTACTAATACTAGTATATATATATAGTTTTAATGCCATCAGTTTGAATCACTTCAGGGAAATCAACCCTTTCCTCAACTTCAATCTAGTCAATTGTGCATTTAGCACTGTGTGTCAAAAGCTTGAAGTTGTTAAGATGCTTTGTCATCCTAAAAGATATTGTGATTTTGGGGAATTACGTTTAGTTTTGTTCTTCTTCAAAGTAAGATTAGAAATATTTTACATCAAGCAGCAAATTAGCTTACCTTAGGTTAGCAGAAAGCACAACACAGGGAAATGGCTAGGGGGCTTCTGGACAAAGGTACAAAGACTACAGTGGATTACAGTGTTTATGATAAACTGCTTATGAAAGTGTATTTTCCAAAAATGTCAAAGTTTTTATAAAGAATTCTAAATATTGTGTTTGCTTTTGCTCGCATTTCACCTTTTTAAGATCTGTGATAACATTTCTCCTTGGGACTCATAGTTGACATTCCTCTCAACTAAACACTTGCTTTTGAATCAGATAACCTGATATTTCTAACATTCTAACATAGTTTCCTATCTTCAAGCAGGAGAGGTATGCCTACTCCAGTACTCCATCTTCCAGTCACTTTGAACTGTTTAAAAACACAATACATTTGACTTTCGCTTCCAAAAACCTTGGCACCTGCAACACCCTTTTTCTCACTGCAACTCTAGTTCATGGAATCGTTGGTCTCATTCCTTTCCTCGCGGTAATTCCTCCCATCCTTTCCTCATCATTTCTCCTCAAAACCATGGACATGTTTTCAGCAATCTTTTTTAATGTCACACACTTTATAAGAGGCGTCACTTGCGAGTAGAGCTACATTCAAACTGAACCACTCCGACAGAGAGGAGGTTGCATTCCTCTTGCATGACGGCCTGCGGTTCTTAGACTCAGTCTGTCTGCACTAGGACAGAAAAAGACCTTTAAGGCCGGGAGAAACTATTTGAAAAATGTGGCGCTCATTCAGCCCCCACTCCACTCAAATACAGAGCTGTAGGGTGTGTGTGTGTGTGTGTGTGTGTGTGTGTGTGTGTGTGTGTGTGTGTGTCTGACCGTAAAGGGACAAAGTGAGATATGATACCCTTCTTTAGAAGCCTCTAATCAGGGAGAACAAAGCAGAGTAACGGACACTCAGCTGGATGGAAAAGGGAGGACAGAGAGGGAGTGATAGATAGAGAGGGAGAGGTTGGGGTGAGACATAGAACAGACAGCAGAGGACATGACAGAGAGGAAGGTACAGTTAAAAAGGAGGGAGAAGAAGGAAGAGGAACATTGAGGGACACATGGGCAAAGACCTTAGATTCCACACTATGATCATCTGCAGCAGAGTGAGCATTCCATCTGTTCAACAGCTGGGCCACACACACACACACACACACACACACACACACACACACACACACACACACACACACACACACACACACACACACACACACACACACACACACACACACACACACACACACACACACACACACACACACACACACACACACACACACACACACACACACACACACACACACACACACACACACACACACACACACACACACACACACACACACACACACACACACACACACACACAGGGCAGAAGTCATTGGGACATGCCTGAAATTGTGGTTGTCATGGTGAAGGTTTGGTTCTCATGGCCAAAGGCCTGCTCGTTTATAAAGGGGATTAGAGAGCGAGGCTCTAGCGCAGAGAAACAGTGAAGTAGCGTAAGAATGTGAAATGTGAGCGAGCAAATGAGGGCAGAAAGTAGAAACACGTCTTAATGAAAGTTTAGACTTTAAACTCTTCATTTGAGAGGAAGAGATACCAATAAGGGACCGTGGTTATTATCATCTTCCTGTAGTAACATCAGTGTTTCCCCTAGGTTTCCTGAGCGGGGGGGGGGGGCATCAATTGTTATTAATGCATCAGTGTTTCTTAGGGTCAAAAACACTAAACTCACAACTTAAAATGAAAGTGTTTAGTCTATCTAACAAGAGCACATGTTCAATGTGAAAAGTGACAGTAGATATAGATTAGTTGCAATTTGGTGCTATATATATATATAAAAATATATATAAATACATTTTTATTTTATTTTTTTTAAACACCTTGAATTTCAGGGGGGGTGCGGGGCTCCGTTGGTGGGCGCAGCGCCCCTCCAAGATAATGGTAGGGGAAACACTGAACATGATTTATTGGACTTTATGTAAATGATAGATTCAGTATTCTGACTCAGGGCAAAGGATTGGAGAAATGTGGTTAATACAGCAAGATTTCTGGAGGAGAAATGTGACTTTCAGCCATGTACAACAGTTTCTAAAAGTGTGCATGTGCATGTGAAGGACTTTAGACATTATTACAGCAGAAATTCCATACACAAATCACTCTTTGGCTATCCTTATGTCCAAAATAATGAAATTACAAGTCGAACCTAAGCTGAAACTATGTCTCAATATAAACACTTGTAATTACATTCTCCTATTTCCTGCCTGAACCTGATTTTTCTCAATACCCGGGTTTCATGTGTGTATGCAAACGTAGACGGAGACAGACAGAGAGACCTTGTCCGCAGCAGCTTCTCACCGAGGAGAGATGAGCGTCTCCTCTGCCAAGCGACACAAAACTCTCTTCACTTTTCCAAGAAGCGCATGAATTTTTGCACATGTGTTTACGTAAGTGTGTACGTGCTGCGTACACAGCAGCAACCTGGCCAGGCAGCGAGGGATTATGGGCGATGAGTTTCTCAGAAACCCTGACCCCATTCGACCCTGCTCAGCCCAAAAAGTCTTGAGAGAGCGACTTCAGACTGAGTGGAAGACAAATTCAGTAAGACAGGGCAGAGGCAGAGAGAGAGACTGACAGCAGCAGAGAGATGGAAGAAGGCTAACTAAGAGGCTAACAGAGATGAAAGAAAAACACCAGAGTGAGCAGATGTTCTGATGCGGATAGAGACGCAGATTGATCGAGTCTATGTCCATACAATTGCATCTTAAATGTAAAAAGAACACTTCGAAGATGCGTATATTACAAAATGATAACCCTGTTGTTTGATGAAATCTGCACTTTATCAGTCAAAGTATTTCAGTCCGACTTTGACAAAGGTATCTTCTATGTCTCGCTGCTTCTGGTGTTAGCCTTGAAGTCCCAAACCTTTAGCTGTGTACAGCAGGTGCACCTCTTAAGACCATACAATAACAAAAAGCCTAGCCTAGTAGTGACACAAAAGGGGTGGTCACAAGGTTAGCTGAACATTGGTCTAAAATAACTACATACAGAATCTGTAAATCCGCTTTCTGAGCATTAAACCCTTGATGACTGGGACTTTCAATTTCTTAATTTGTTTATGTTTTACTCAGCGTTACCCTGCTAAAGCATTAGAAAGGTCTTAATATATTAGGAAACCCACTTCTTGTCGCTGGTTGGATTGGGCCGAGTTTATCACTTGTATCACAGGGTGCATTCAGCTGGATGGGGTAATGTCTGGTGGACTCATTGTGATTGGCGAGAACAACCTCCCCTTCTAATCCCACTAGTCCTGTTACATGATATCAGCGGGAAAGACATTCCTCTGCTGGTAAAGCCATCCCTTGTTCTCTCTCTGTTTTCTGTATACACCCCCCCTCCTCCTTTTGACTCTTTCAATCCCCAATTGCTGTCCATCATTTCTCTCTTTTCCTGTTTCCTTGTCTTATCTCTTTCTTCTACCCCCTCTTGTAGCCTCTCTCTTCCACGCCACTGCCCTCCATCTTGCCCTACAACCATGGCCGTATTTGGGTTTGTGGGAAGGGGTCGGAGTTTGTTGGGGGGGGGGGGATTATCGCTATGGTGATTCACATCAACAGTCCAGTAAGCAAAGGGTGTTGTTAGTGTGTTCACACGTTTCCAGTTCTGTTACTACAGTGACCGCAGGAGGAGCCGGGTGTTAAAATAAGGACTGAGTCATGATTCGGTCAAAGGCCACTCGAGCTTATTAGCATGACATCACCAATGTTACGAGACATTGTGCTTTCATAAGCCTATTTTTACCACTGCATTGTGCGAAAAAAGTTAATTGGAACTGCGACTTCTTTAGAAAATAATAAGAAAATAACAGGACTAGAACAAAGCCAACAATAACAGGGTGTCTATGTAACTGATAGTAGTCAGTTAACTCACTCAATGCTCCTTTGTTCTTGTGTTACACTACATTTGTTTTAGCCTCTACAATTAGCCTGTGACTTCAATTTGTGGTGACATTGGGCTCTTTTCACCCAGTCAGCTTTCTTTCAAAGGCGCAGCAAGAAATATTTTCATGTAGGCTTTTGTAAAAAAGGAACTGAATATTTTAAAACATCCTTTTTGTGGCGCATAGTTATTATTTTTGGCAATAAAGAAAAAATATTCAGGATTTTCTTCCCTAATTTTTGTTTCTTAGACATTTGCATTTAAAATGAAACACTTAAAGGTGGGGTAGGTCATTTATTTCGGAAACACTTTTTGTTATATTCCATGGAATGCTCTTAACATCCCGATAGCAATGAATATATTAAATGCTTTGACAATAAATACATAAAATAATGTCATCTGTGGAAGCCGTGGTGCTGTAAAAAGCACGACCAATCATCTGACCCGGCCCGGCTAAAGTAACTGGATGGCCTACCTGCCTGTCAGCCTTCCATCTGTGCACACACTTATCTCGTCCCCTCATTGGTCATGTGCGCGTTCATGTGTGTTGGAGGAGGGGCTCTGTGAGGAAGTCTGAAGGAAGAGGCAGATTTTTTCCGGCTGTGTATTTTCAAATTCTAGCGCACTCGAGCTGGTTTCTCCAAAATTACCTACCCCGCCTTTAATGCCTTTTCTGAGAAAAGAAAGGGAACTAGTAAGCCATCTTTTTCGACTTAAGTTGAAATGTCCCCCCTCTATTATTGATAACTGTGTTGCCACAGTTTTAATACCCCAACAGCAGACCATTGTTATATCTATGAGCCTCCCTCTTATTTACTCCTGTGAGCCAACATGGTGGACACGGCAGTCACCGAGCACATCTGGTTTCTCCTGAAGTTACGCACTTGGCAATGACGTAGAACCAAAGATGGAGGAGCTGAGGGTGCTGGCCCATCTGTTTCAGCTGAAACCCCAGTTTCTGTGAGTGAGAGACAGGATCTGCGGTGGTGATGATGCAGTGCCAAGATGGAGGAACAGAGGGGACGGAGCCCACATCTGTTTCTGCTCAGCTAGCAGCTCAGTTCTGAGGAAAGAGGGGCCTAGCTGGCTTTACTGGGGAATGGACACTGTGCTCGCCAAGTCAGCCTGCTGCCTTCCTGGCACTGCAGCAAGAGCCACACACACACCGACACACAAAGAGCAAGGGCATCAAGGGCAAAAGCGTAGGCGGCTGTGTGTGTGTGTGTGTGTGTGTGTGTGTGTGTGTGTGTGTGTGTGTGTGTGTGTGTGTGTGTGGTATTCTGGGTTGGACCATACTTGGATGCACCGGGCCAAACAGCAACTTTGTCGGAATGTTTGCTCTTTAACTCTCTGTCTCTCCGTCTTTCCATCTCTCTGTTCCCTGTGATGAAGTTCGGGTTCATTTTTTTTTTTACAAACCTTTCCATCCTTTCCCCTCTTCTTTCATCTGTCCTTCAAACCTGACATTCCTCTATGTTTTCGCTGTTAGGCCCCCTACCTCCTGCCCAAACCTCTGGACCCTCATGCTCTGATTGTTTTACAGGAAGCCCAGTCACGGGGTGTTTCTGCGTGTGTGTGTCCGTCTTTGGTGTGTGTTGTGTGGTACATCTAGCTGACTCAGCCTAATCTCCAGCCAAGTACTGAGACCCCGGCAGACCAGAATAGACAACCGATGACATGCTGACATGCTCCTGTCCGTCATGTGTGATATTGTTGTTAAATCATGACTGCATGCGCTACATGAAACTGTGATACTCACAAGCTGAGCCGTTCACCTCGCTTTCCTTTTCTCTATGTATTCCTTGGTGTGTGTGTGTGTGTGTGCGTGTGTGTGTGTGTGTGTGTGTGGAAGCAGTGGAGTCTCCCCCTACTGCAATGCAGTCAAACACCGCCTCTTGTGTATGAATGTGTGTGTTTTGCATTTGCAGATGTCTTCAATGGCACATGCAGTGCTTTCTATGAGTGTATGTGTGCAGGTTTCAATTCAATCAAGTGAGAACTGATTATAATAATAGGAACAAATGATAATTTGGGCATTTTCACAACACAAAATGTTTTCTTCTTGAAATCTAGTCATTTCTTGTTTGTTTTAATTGCATATGTTATGAAGTATTTGTCTCATAAACAGTGCAAATTCTTCTTCCGTCCCATTGCAGTGAATGAATGAGCATTTAGCATCCTCATTTCTCTTCAACAGAAAGGCTACAAAGGATCATTATTTAATATAACACCATCTATCAATTCTTTTGGCTTTTTTCGTTATGCCAGCACACCAAAACAAAACAAAAAATCATTCTAACATTTTATTTAATAACTTATTGAAAAAGGAATAGGAATAACTAATTATCCCAACAAAACTATTGTTCACTATAGAAATGAAAGTAAATAACAAGATGGTTATGTTCAGAAATGTCTCTTCAAACAAATAGGAGCATTTAAGTTCACATTAACGACCATTCTTGTGGATTGTGGAAAACAAAGGCATTCCCACATCTGATGCACATATAATATTCCTCTGATCCGACACCATGCTGTGAGGCAGCAAAGCACCGTTTTATGAGGAGGGTACATTTGAAGGTAACAACAAGGGAGTCGATAGATTTATGTGTCTGGTTGTGTTTTCCAGTCATCACCTCTGTGGATAACCATTTCTGCTGTGTGTGTGTGTGTGTGTGTGTGTGTGTGTGTGTGTGTGTGTGTGTGTGTGTGTGTGTGTGTGTGTGTGTGTGTGTGTGTGTGTGTGTGTGTGTGTTCGTGTGTGGTGTGTGTGCGTGTGCATGTGTGTGCTTAAATTAGATACTCTGCTCTTCTTTCATAATTCTGACATACATCTGCCGTGTCAAAAGACATGTCATTAAAGAGGACTGTGTGTGTGTGTGTGTGTGTGTGTGTGTGTGTGCACCCTCATGTAAAACTCTTTATGTGTGTGTGTGTGTGTGTGTGTGTGTGTGTGTGTGTGTGTGTGTGTGTGTGTGTGTGTGTGTGTGTGTGTGTGTGTGTGTGTGTGTGTGTGTGTGTGTGTGTGTGTGTGCGATAAGGCTACACTGTGGTGTCTAAATCTCAGAGCTCAAAGGTTTCCTTCATCTCAAGCAGGACTCTACAGGTATGTGCCTCCCCCCTCCCCCTGCTGTCTCCCCTCTCTCTCTCACCCCCCCTCCCCCCTCTGGCTCAGCCTTCACCAACAAGGCCGGTATTGTAGCGAGGGTAAAACGATAGCGCTCAGGGACGGGTTCAGCTATGTGGTTACCCAGACAACCTCTCGTACCCCCTTCCCCACCTTCACCACTAACCCCCCCCCGTCAAATTCACCTCAATGAGGCTGCATACATCCATTCATTTTTTTCGGGTGACTTTCTGTGAGAGAAAAAAGAGCGAGAGAAAGAGAGGAGCGAAAGGTGTGTTTTATTTGGCCCGCTTGAATGGACGGGGGCATTGAGGTTGAAGAGGACAAAGGCAGTCACATAGAGGCAGAGAGGGAGGTCAGCGGGGATAAAAGTTATTCTTCCAGAAAGAGGTATGAACCTGTTTGGTTTCATGTTCAAATATCTACTATTCAACTCCAGCAGCAATGTAAGACTAAAGGAATGTGCAGATATTAAGAGTTTGTCTCCTTGGAGTGTGATTTTCTAAATAGAAACACACATCACTCTATGATCCTTTGATTTAGCACTTTTGGATTTATCTGTGGGCTTTTCGGAAAGGAACAGTGAACAGTTGTTGCAGTGTGCCAGTCTCTCTTTATACTTTGTGTGTGTGTGCCTACCTTGTGTGTGTGTGTCTGGTTCACTGTTTCTTGGACTGCTGCGGAGTCGTCTCTCTGGCTTCTTCCCTCCTGGACTGCCGAGTCCGCCCCCTGACCCCAATGACCCAAGCGAGGGGGCGTGTGATTTGTTGCTGCATCAAAAAAATAAGGTTAAACCAGAAATGTGTGTAAGTTAGAGAAAAAACAGGAAATAGTACAAGCCAAAATGTAAACATATGAATACGTAATTATGACTAGGGATACTTTTGAACACAGTGAAAGAGCATTTAGGTTGTTTTTGAGCTATATTCTCAACCCCTTAATGGTCTGATCACACAGCCACACACTGACAAATATTAGAATATTCTTCACACAATAATTAAGGTTAATTGACAAAATTCCAGATGCCCAAGTGAAGAAATTACAAACATGTTTGACATTGATAGTGATAACACAACATAGACCAGGTCTTATCTAAATTGTAGTCCCCTTTTCATCGCTTAATGTGTGAAAAAGACAACCAATCATGTGGGGGGAATCATGTGGGGGGAAGCAGGGTGGTCACCTGTATCCGTTGTGTGCTGGCCCCAGGCAGCCCTTATAGAGAGGGGAGGGAGGGGAGTTGAGTCGGTTCTGTCGCTCTAGTTGTCTCTCCTTTATCTTTTTGGGCTGTGGCTTACTGTATGTCTCCTCTCTACCTATGTAGTTAGACATCCCATAAACAGGGATGATTTCTGAAGGACAGAAACAAATATAAGTCAGCATAAAATCACACATTTAAAATAATGTAATTCTTGATTCTGCAAAATCCTCCTGTGGATTTGGCAGTAGCATAAAAGCCAGTCAGCATGTCATTACCTTGATCCCCGTACATGGGGGGGAGGTGGTGCTGGTAGTACTGGTGGGGGGACAGGTCCCCGGGGCTGACAGGGGGGTAGAAAGAGTGAGAGTTGGGGATGAAGTGGGGGTGAGTCAGGTAGGGGGGGAGGTGGTGTGTGGGGGAGAGGGCCGGAGAGTAGGAGGGAGGGTAGCATTCTGGAGACTGGGGGGTCACCACCACCCGGCGGACGCCTGTGTTATCCTCCAGAACCTGCGGGAGACACGGAAGAAGAGACAGGGAGCTGAGTTTCAGAGGAAGTCACAGCTCACCGCCAACAGAACCCTTGGAAATGTTGCACACACATCCTAAATGGCTTTTGTGCCCACAAATCATGGGAGGTCAGCAAAGTGCACGCAGTCTGTGACTGATTTATACGCTGTTGAGACGAGGGTTTGCAGGATAGTGCTCGCTAAAAGTGGTTCAGAATTACTTTTATTATAGTTTCAATGTGATATTTAGTCTAGAAGATAATGTATAGAATGTAAACTATAGGACATCGACCTCTGCAGTTTCTACATACTGTTACTCACATACAATACTCTTATTGTATTCTAAATATCCTTGTGTGAATTATTTTCTCCTACGGGGATCAATAAAGCTCTATCTTATCTTATAAGAGTTAAGCTGATATCACAGGTTTTTATGTACTTTACATACCTGGAATGGCTTTAAGGAATAGTTAAACACTGTATTGACTAAGATGAGAAGATTGATACCACTCCTTTTACTGTAAGAAATGAAGCATCAGCCAACAGGTATTCATTTTGTTGGCAAATGAATAAGCAAACTGTCAAAGTCGTTTTTTTTAAAATTGTTATAGTCTTTGTATCTATTTTTAAAAAGCAATTTCTCAAACATTCAAAGGTCTTAGAGCACCTGCTCCTACAAAATGATGCTGTCAATCATTTGCTAGTGAGCAGGTGCTCTGTCGGTCAAATAGTGGATATCTAATAAAAGAATGATTACCATTATTACTTTAACAAGTGAGACATTGTGCTAAAAGGATGCTTGGAACTTTGAGTGGTGAAAACAAGAGCCGCAATGTTGCCATCAGATGGTCTGCAGATTTCAATAACAACAAGTTTCAAAGAGCTGCCTCAAATTAACATATATTCCTTAAGTGTATTCACTTTCACATTCACGGATAGGACACACACACACACACACACACACACACACACACACACACACACACACACACACACACACACACACACACACACACACACACACACACACACACACACACACACACACACACACACACACACACACACACACACACACACACACACACACACACACACACACACACACACACACACACACACACACACACACACACACACACACACACACACACACACACACACACACACACACACACACACACACATTCCAACTATTCAGACGCTTTCACAGGCCTGCATTCCAAGCAGAGTGCAAACACACACTCCCTGCAGAGAGGGGAAGTCATCTGCTGGTCCCTAACAAAAACAAACACACACACACACACACACACACACACACACACACAGACACACACTCACCCCAACAACAATACCCCAAAACCCCAACAGTGAGAGGCAACAGACTCTGTGCCAGAATACGACAGACAGAAAGAAAGAAGAGAGAGTATTAAAGGGCGTCGGGAGGGGAGGAAGAGGGTTACTAATCTGAGTGAGAAAAACGAAAAAAGGGGGAGGAGGCCCCCGATCTGCGCCTGATCCCTCCTCTGCTGCAGAGGAGAAAAACAGAGTGTTTACAGGAAAACAGGGGCAAAGTTCCTGCAAGAGTACATGTGGACCGACCGACCTATCAACCCACGCAACATTTACTGGCAAAGAGACACACACACACACCCACACACACACACACACACACACACACACACACACATTAAGCGTAACACAAACAGGAAGGCACATACAAATATTCATGTACACTCCAACTATCAAAATTCAACCATTAGCACAAATCACAAAGGACACACACACACACACACACACACACGCTAAATCCATCTGCCAATGCACTACTTTCCACCACCGCAGTGTGTTCTCCATCCATCCCGTCTCCCATCCCTACATCCCATAAAAACCTTCAGTGTCTGTCTCCCTTATCAGGCTTGTTTATGTAAGAGTGACAGTGTTTCCCGCTCACTCTTGGCCCGGTCCCTACTCACACACACAACCACACACACATGCAAACACACACCCACGGTGAGCCAATGACCTGACTTCCATTGGCATATGAACACGGTCCCGCCCAATGCAGACCACAGATGCATGTGTAACACTATACTTGTGCGGACAGACTATTGACTCTTGTTGTTTGAAAAACCTTTAATCCCTCCACACCCCCGACATGGCAAACCTAACCCTTGCTCAACTTATAATGTCGAACTTGAATGTCAAAAGCGCCAAGGTAAGAATCTGCACTTTGGGAGATGTTTCTCATCTTTCTGTTTCTGTGAGGACATAATGAAGAACACACATGCTCACTCTCACTCTCCCACACACACACACACACTCTCCCACACTCTCCCACACACACACACACACACACACACACACACTCACACTCACACTCACACTCACACTCACACTCACAAAAACAAGAGCCCCCTAACGCCCAGAATTCAGCACATTCCTGGAGGAGGCTGCCTTTTGGTTGCTTCTAAACTCCAGGACCAGGATCGGTGTAAAGCCTGGTGCATGCTTCCTGTGTAGTTAATAAGTCTTCTATCATATTGAACACTTCATCCAATACAAAACAAAAGACTTTTAGCCAGTTGTGCTTTACTCAGAAAACTTTTTGTGTCATCTTTATTTGCAATGCAATCAATTCTGAGCAATTCATTTCAATTTCATTTTTCTTACCGCTTTCCATGAAATTAACAGTAACAAGCCTCAAGTGACAAGACTTCATATATTTGTATTGGAAAGATGTTAAATGATGTCGAGTTTGTGTACTTATGACTTACTTTGAACTAATAAAAATGTGATTTTAAGAGTCCATATTAGATCATAATGCTGGCATACAAGACTTTTTTGGAAAGAAAGAAAAACACCGGCTAATGAAATGCAGTTGCACTCTGTGTTGGTCTGCCTGGAACTCCAGGAAAACACAAACACATGATGATCATAAAAACATGTCTGAGATGATTAGAGTGAGGAGAAACACACACAAACACACACTAACCTGTGAGATGTATCCTGGGGGGACGTGGATGGGGGGGATTGACCCATGTGGGGACATCATGGGGACCTCAGCAGGACCTGCAAGGAAGGAGAATAATTATTTATTTAACCAGGCAGCTAGAGTACATTCTCATTTACATGTGTCAATCAACAGGATCAACACAAACACAGCCACACACACACACTGAGGGGCCGGCCACTGTGGTGGGACACAGATGTCACACTTCTCCAGTGATCATATGTAAATGCAGCCATTCCTTTCTTTTTATTTCTTGGCAAACAGACTTAGGAGACGATGATGTCTGCAGCATCGTGATAAATGTTCGAGAACACAGAAGGGCACATGACGGCTCACTGAGAAGGAAACCACTGCTCTGCAGGAGAAGCAAGAGGACCTAATAGAATTAGCAGATTTAAAATGATGTTTTCCACAATCCATATCTCCCCCTCCAAAAAAACTCCAACGCTCTCTTCCTGCGTCTCTGTGGTGTGGTGGAGGTCTGAGGCTGGTAAAGTCATTGGGACCCCGCTGGGATGGCTGGAGGCAGATCTGGCCTCCGAATAAATCACACTGCACTCACACACACACTCTCACACACACTCTCACACACACACTCTCACACACACTCTCACACACACTCTCACACACACACTCACACTAGGCCATTAGTCACAAGTGAGATTATCATGGTCAGTTTAATATTTTAAAACCTGATTTTGATAAAGGCTATTGTCCACCAAATTAAAGAAACAACTAGTAGGTGTGTTCGGATATTATTTATTACTTATTTTGTAATTAAGGTAAAATGATCCTTTCTCTTTACCTTTCACTTGGTCTCCTTTCTTCACCAATTTCTCCTCCATTCTTGTGTCTCACTTATTTAGATATTCTTCTTTTTACTCTTCTCCATCCCTCCATCCCCATTTTTAGGAACTCCTCCTGCATGATCCTCCTTGTTTCCCTCCCTTCACCTATTACTCACATCCTTCACTCCCTCCTTTCATTTTAAATATTACTAATTTCATCCTTCCTTTCTTTCCTCCTAAGTCATTTCCTGCATTCATAAATCACCTCTTCATAATCATCTCCTCTTTCCTTCCATCTCTCCATCCCACCTCCGTGACCCCTCACTGGCTAAACAAACAGGCAACAGCACAGTAAACAAACACACACACACCTACGCATACAGTACACAAACTGAGCAAAGTCCGCAGTGTGGACTACTGTTTGTGTGTGTGTGTGTAAATATGTGTAGTGTGTAGGTCTCAGGTATGAAGAGACAGACCTCTCTCAGTCCGGTCTGCTCCCCTACCATGGAGACTATGAGTGGATATGAAAGTCCTCATTGAGTAGAAGGTCATAGCATGGGGAACACACACACACGCACACACACACACACACACACACACACACACACACACACACACACACACACACACACACACACACACACACACACACACACACTCAAACAGACGTGTGTTTGGACAGTCTCTGCTCCCTCTCTGCTTTTCACTCAGCAAACAGCAGCATTCCTCTGCTCAAACACACACATACACACACTCACACACTGCACATTCCCATCCCTGGCCCCCAGGACTGGACCCAACAGGCCCAAATACCCCCCATCCCCTCCCAAAATACAAGAAACTCTTTGTCCTGCTCCCCTTCTCACACACACACACACACACACCCACACACACACACACACTCTCTGCTTCTGTAAGTCATATAGCATAAGCCTTTTTGCCATTTAGAAAAGCTCAGGATAATCAAGCAGGTGAACGTGTGGACTCAAGTGGCTTTTATTGTGTGTGAGTGTGTGTGTGTGTGTGTGTGTGTGTGTGTGTGTGTGTGTGTGTGTGTGTGTGTGTGTGTGTGTGTGTGTGTGTGTGATCCACTCTGTGGTGACGTCACTCTCTGGTCTTGCCTACAGCTTTGCCCTTTAAGCACCACAAACAGACTCAAGACTTCCTCTGGCTAATCCTGCTGGAATCCCAGACAACCCAGCTAACAAACTACACTCTGCCGCTCTGCCTGCCTGCCTCCCTCCCTCCCTGCCTTCTCATCTTCCATCTGTTGCTTCTTCCGCTTCCGACTACCGGATAGGTCAGGCCAGATCAGTTATGAGGTCGTATCCTGCATGTGTGATGACATCAGTGTATTACTTAATGCAGTGGTTCTCAAACTTTTTTCAATAATGTACCCCCTTTGAAAAAAACATTCAGCCAAGTACCCCCTGATCAGCGCAAAAACAATTGTTAGGGAAAAAATGCCTATATAAAGAGGTACAGTACAGCGATGCACCATCAGTGTCTGATTTATTAAAACAACAACCTTGTAACTGAGAAACACTTAAATGCTACATTTCAAATGTTTACAATCCATCACTAAATTCATGGCAAACCAATTTTAACATCATGCAATAACACTGAGACGACATTAGTTGCATTGAACTGATCTTTTTAATAAGTTGTACTTACAATATAGTGAAACATGGGCTCGTGCTTCACTGAGGATCTTTGTCATTCTGACATGAGGCAACTGCAGTTATTACACTTCACGTTTTGAAACATGTTTAACTCTGTTCATATAAAACCCACACTGCTCAAACTTTGTTACTTTTCCTAAAATTAGTATATTTATTTACTTTGGGGCGTGGGGAATGAAGAGAAAAGATATATGAGCATTTTATGAGAATGGGATTTTGACCCCTCATATATGCTATACTTTGCGGCCACACGCCGTTGCCAAGCAACTCTTATTGTTTAGGTCCTTTGATAAGCAGGCAGTCATATAATTAACTAGAACTAGCTAGATCTGATAGATTTGGACATAAACGCGAGTGAAGTATAACCGGACGAGAGAGAGAGATCAGATCAGCTGCTGCTGAACACGCAGCTCTGCATGATCACAGCTCCGTCCGCTGTGACGGAGCGTTGAGTGGAGGAAAATACACTAAGAGTTAGACCTAACACACTTAGCTAGTTTATGTACTCTGGAACTAGCTAAACTAGTTATACATATATGTATTCTTTACTGTCGTGTCAGTTATTACAGGTTCAGCGAGCTGCACGAGCCTGACGAGCTGTCAGGAGAGGGAGAGGAAAAGAGAGCACCCCGTTTATTGTTCCCATTTTATTATCCAGAGTTACTGTACACTTTTGAAGAAAGTAGTTAATCTACTATTAGTAGTTTGTTTAAATGTGTGTTTAAAAGCACTTTGAATTGCCTTGTGTTGAAAGGTGCTATATAAATAAACTTGCCTTGCCTTGCCTAAATGCATTAATTACGTTTTTTCTTTCATTAACATAAAATAAATCTCACGTACCCCCTGCAGTACTCCAACGTACCCCTAGGGGTCCGCGTACCCCCTGCAGTACTCCAACGTACTCCTAGGGGTCCGCGTACCCCCTGCAGTACTCCAACGTACCCCTAGGGGTCCGCGTACCCCCTGCAGTACTCCAACGTACCCCTAGGGGTCCGCGTACCCCCATTTGAGAACCACTGACTTAAGGAACTTGCGGGTATAACCATGTGTAAAATGGCGCTTTGAGAGGCAACAAAGGGGGTCTCCTTCTCTGGTTGATTGATATGATACATAATATCAAATTAGATGTTACTAATTAGTTACAAGAGCTAGGCCTGGGTAATAATGTAATACTGTATTATCATTAGTTGGATTTCAGTGATAAAATAATTATGATTTTCTGTCTAATGCCTTAATTAATGACTTGTGAATGAATACAGTAGTTGTTGAGGAATGTTGTTTACAATTGTTAAGAGTTTTTAAGGTGTAAATCAAAATGCTGGAAGACAGTTTACTGCAAGAGACATTAATTAGATGATCTCATCATAATCATGTCAATTAAAAGATGTCATGAAATAGTCCTAAAATAACATTGTGAAATTGATTTAAACCAGAACACCCTGATCCAGGTTTTATGGTTTAAATAACAAACATATATAATATTATAATAAATCAATGATTAATCTGATCCTCTGTGCTTTACAGAGGCAGGCCGAGTTTGCCATCTGCTCTGTTATCAATATTTAAACTATTTGATACATATTAATACCACTAATGGAGTGTTATACAAGGTGTGGAAAATCACTACAAACATATCACTTTAAATTCCATACAAAACTTTAAAAACAACATCTATGGCTTAACAATCCTGCTGTGATGGTGGTCACTGATGTGCGTTCATTTTGAGGGTTAGTGACTCGGGCACATATTTGTTTAAGAGCCGCTGTCTAAAGCAACTAAGACGACCGCAGGAATGGTGATGAGTTGAGACAAAACAACTCTGACGCACAGGGAAACGTATAAAGGAAAACTGACAGGTGTTAAATGGAAAAACTCTGTCCCAAGGTACAACAAGTTAAACGAGAAAATACATTTTGAAGTACAATGAACCTAAGCTTGTTGTCGAAGAAATAGAACAAGCTATCACACAAACACCACATTTTTCAGAGTCAAAGATTTATTAAACTAATATACACATGTCCATGGTAAACATCCTGTTTAATACCACACACACACACAACCTCAGTCAACTAGACAACCTAATATGCTCAACTCCTCGATACAAATTGTTTTTAAAAAAAACTGACTTGGCATTTACTCGTGACTTTGTCCAGCTGCCCACACATACATGGATGTACTGTTCATATATGCAGAGACAGAGGACATGATGCAACATCACATCAGTTGTTTCCCATGATGCAGCTGTCAAATACAGCCGCCACTGGGCTCCCAAAGCACAACACAGACACACAAACAGAGAAAGAGTCCTGGTCTCACACACACACACTCATCTATTGATCCACAGAACTGAAACAGTGTGTGTCTCGGTTTGTGTTCTGTCTGTGGAACTGAAGCAGCATTGAGTGAAACACTTTCAGCGCCGCACATGTGGTCGCCACATTGAAAGGAAACGCAGACCCTCTCGGGAAGGGAAGGTGTGTGTGTGTGTGTGTGTGTGTGTGTGTGTGTGTGTGTGTGTGTGTGTGTGTGTGTGTGTGTGTGTGTGTGTCCATGTGTGTGTATCAGACCGAAGCAGCCTGTTTTTGAGCTGACCTACATACAAAACAACTGGACTCAGATGGATCTCCCAAAAACACAGACAATAAAAAGAACATAGCGTTACTAAATAGACAGACTTAGGAAAAAAAGTACAACACACACACACATCTAGAGGGGCTCTGATAGGGTATACAAAGGTGGTGTGTGTGAAAAGGAGTAAAAGAGGGAGAAAGAGAAGAGAGCAGCGGAGAAGGAAGGCTGAATGTGAGGACTCTTTTGCTCGCTGTGTCGACGACTCAAGGCTGGCTCTGCCTTGGCGAACCATCTGTGTGTGTGTCTGTGTGTGTCTGAGTCTGTGTGTGTCTGTGTCTGTGTCTGTGTGTGTGTCTGTGTCTGTGTCTGTGTGTGTCTGTCTGTGTCTGTGTCTGTGTGTGTGTGTGTGTCTGTGTGTGTCTGTCTGTGTGTGTGTCGTGTGTGTGTGTGTGTGTGTGTGTGTGTGTGTGTGTGTGTGGGTGTGTGTGTGTGTGTGGTGTGTGTGTGTGTGTGTGTGTGTGTGTGTGTGTGTGTGTGTGTGTGTGTCAGTTCTGACGTGGTATGGCCTGGAAGTTATGTAAGCATCAGCAGGGTAATGTTATCTGTCCTCGGAGCACCAAGAGAAAGACACTCCCACGACAGCTTCCTCTGCTGCCGGGCCAACACACACACACACACACACACACACACACACACACACACACACACACACACACACACACACACACACACACACACACACACACACACACACAACACACACACCACACACATCACACACACACACACACACACACACACACACACACACACACACACACACACACACACACACACACACACACACACACACACACACACACACACACACACACACACACACACACACACACACACACACACACTGTAGAGCATGGGCTATTGTTATATTTAAGACATACAAATAATACAAATCCCTATAGATCCTGTAGTCAACCGATACAGCTCAAAGAAGCCCTGGGAGAGAAAAGGAAACAGAGAAAGAAAGAAAGAAAGAAAGTGGTGCATGATGGGAGGTGTAGTGAAAACAAAGTGTGGAAGAGAGAGAGGATAAAAAAAGAAGAGGAGACAGGAAATATGGGAGACAACTTTAAAATAGCATTGTGTACTGTATATATACACATCCCAGACTGGTGCTAAATACATACACACACACACACACACACACACACACACACACACACACGAGCCCTTTGGCCCATCTCCGGTCAGTCAAGTCCGGCGGACATCTTTGCCGGGGGCAGGGTGAGGTTCAGTGATGGAGGAGGAAGTGCGGACTTCCTGCGCTGCCCTGCCTACAGAATCGACACCAACACTGCAGGGTGACGCAGGAATAACACATGCACAAATGCATTCACAGCTGATGGGCTGGATATGCATGTAACAAAAACCTATACGCATGTGCATAAAGAAACACACACACACACACTTTGGATCCTGACTGTGCTGTAATTTGAGCGGGCTGCTGATTTGCTGTGGAATGTAAATCATAAGCTCCAAAGTTGCTAGGTTTGAACACTGGGTCTTACTGTATGTACACATGCATATTTGTATGTGCCTTCCAGTTTGTATTACGCTTAATGTGTGTGTGTGTTGTGTGTGTGTGTGTGTGTGTGTGTGTGTGTGTGTGTGTGTGTGTGTGTGTGTGTGTGTGTGTGTGTGTGTGTGTGTGTGTGTGTGTGTGTGTGTGTGTGTGTGTGTGTGTGTGTGTGTGTGTGTGTGTGTGTGTGTGTGTGTGTGTGTGTTTGAACACATTCCTCAGGACGAGTGAGCCCCTCGACTTATAGCCTCCAAGCTCCAAGTTGCATAACGGTGCCATAAGAGAACTAGGGGAGAGCGTTCTCAGCTAAACCAGCTGATGAAATGATCGAAGCCATGACGACTTCATCAACATCTGACATCAGCATATTATAGAGAAGAGGCATCGCTATGAGGCTTCTAAAAACAGAGCTGTATTTTACTAGCCCACTGGATCGTTCTCAAATTTCAAATTAAGCATGCTTACTATGAAATAAACTATAAAGTATTAAGCCTTTTGCAACAACAGTGGCAAAATCGTTCCACCCCTGCTTGTGCAAAATCACCCTTCTCAGCCAAATGCTGTATGGGTCTGATGGTCGAGGTTTACTGCCACTCAGAACTGTCAGACCTGTGCATTAAGTGCTATTATTATTATTAGTATTTCCCCAGGGGAAGTCAAAGTCTTTGGGTTCCTTGTCACTGATTGGCTATAGAGGATTACATTGTATTGATTATATTACCAAGAAGTCATCCATCCATCTAACATTTATGATTTTCAAGATGTATGTCATATAAAACTAAATCTGACAGTTAATGCATACAGAAATAAATATGTTTCCTATTCATCATTCAACCTAAAGGCAGTCATTAAATCATTACAAATGAAAGCTATGTTTCCAGTGAAATCATCATTGTATTTCTATGCTATGCTATGCTACTTCAAACAACAGTTGTGGATTTTATGTTCGGAATAAGCACTTCATAAATCTGGAATAGTTTGGAAGATTTTAAATTAATGTGTGGTGCTTCAAGTAATGAATGATTCCTCTAATATGAATCTCCAGGTCTGCACAAGTCTCCAAAACACTTTGAGAAACATTGGCATCTTTTAACTTTATTTATTACTTTAAGGTTATTTATTTATTCAGGTTAGTCCCAATGAGCTTAAGCACTGCTGTTTTTTACAAGGAACAACTGGCCAAGACGGCAGCAGCGCTTAAGTGTTTAACACTCAAAAGCCCCAGTGCATTGGAAAACATGTGCAAGTTATTATAAACCTAACACTCTTTTCTTTGAATTTCTAAAACATATATTTGAATCCAAATGGTGAGCTTTCTCCTGAGATGAGACACACCCGATTTATGGGGGAAAAACTCAAAAGCCAGGATATACAAAATATTATTCAACAAAGTGACCAACTTTGTCCTTAAGAGGTTTTTATTATTGATAATTGTTTAGTTCTTCTTCTAAATGACTTCATCTACGATCAAAACTTTTCAACTTGTTTCAAGGGGTTAAAATTCTTAGACAGCTACATCTTATCCTGGCCTGATCGCTGTGTAAACGGTCCTCAAGCATACAAGCCTAGATCTGTTTAGTGTTCTGGTCGCAGCCTGGGTGCGTGCCCACACCCCCACCCAGATCTCTCCGGTCTCCCCACCCAGAGGAGGGTGCTGGGTCAGCTCAGGAGGAGAGCAACGTAACGTCTGGAGGGACACAGAGCCCAGCCGTGCTTTGTTCTCAAGATCTTAACATGCGCAAACACACACACATTCCTTAGTAACCACACACTCATATGGGCACAGATGTACAGGGCTCACATTGACCAAGATCAACACCTTTCATAACCACAGAGAAATGCCCTGATTAACACCTGGGCACATGGACATACCGTTTTATGCTGACATGGACACATGGACACATGGACACACACACACACACACACACACACACACACACACACACACACACACACACACACACACGTAGAACGCACTGACATTGGAATAATTTACCCTTACAAATATCACGGTCACCTCGGCAAAAACACATTAAATCAAAGTGGGCACACGCAGCTATAATACACTTGCAAATCCAGACATAACAACTCTGAATAGGACACACACCCTAGATCTTTGTCCAGTTGTATCACATAAGGCTATTGTCGGGCTTGCAGATATTATTGTTCCACTTATCGCTTTTACTTTTCACGGACGTGGACACGCGCAGACCTCTGACATACATGTGCAAGCATGCACGTGCACAGTCAAATATACGCAATCCAGACACTTATGACTCACTGTATCCATTCCCTAATCAACTCTACATGTCTAGAAAAAGAGAGGGGGTGAGAGAAAGAGAGAGCAAAGAAGTGCAACAGCTGTTGGTGTGTAAACAGGCCCAGAGTCCAACAATCGTTGCCTGCTCGCTTCTCCAAGATGTACCAAATTCTCAGACCTTGACCCGCTAAAGTAACAGCAATGCTTTCCGTTACCAATTGTTTTCCCTCTGTGCACAATCTGCTTCATTTGTACCCAGCTGTACTCCTCTCCCTCCGTTCTCCTCTCATGCCCCCCCCCCCCACCACTTTCCTCCTTCTATCTCTCCACATGTTAATGTGGGGCATTTCTGTTGCATGAGTCACAATCTGAACAGCACTGAGTTTGTGTTCACCGCAAAGAGCGGAGAAAGTGGAGAAAGAGAGAAGGGGAGAGGAGAAGTCGTGTGAATCTCAGTGGAAAGAAAGAAGGAAAGACTGGAAGTCCAAGATTAGCAGGGGCTTTCCCCCACTCCTCATCGCTGAATTCAACTGCCTGTGTGTGCAAGGGGGAATGTGCACGTTCCATGGCGACGGGTGATCAGACAAGCAAGGAAATGCATATAAATGGTACAGATTCTGTGTAAATGCTAGACGGGCGATACTTGGAAAGTGAAAACTAACTTGTCTTTCAGTTTAACAACTAGTTTCTCTACCAGTGCCTCCAATCATTCCTCAACCTCCGTGGTTAGGTCTTCCCATTGACTGACACCCCCCATCCCCCCTCCAATCAGATCAGAGCCAAGCAAAAAACAAAGGGGCTTCCCTGTGAAATCCAAACACACATGATGTAAACAATCCCATGTGTTTTCCATGCAACTGTGCAGGAGGGATCAGGGACTGAGAGAAATATTCATTTTGTAATCCTACTTTCCTTTTATGCATCTTATCATCACCACAGCCCTTTGTGATAAAAAAAAAGATTCAACCGCTAAGTAAGTCGAATCAGAAAAGCTGCATGAGTAACATGTGGACAGGGTAAAAAAGGGCCCTGGAGTGTTACAATGAGGTTTAGTTCAATTTCAGAGAACAGCACGCAAATCTACAAAACCCAGCATGAGTTATGAGTGTAGGATTGAAAAATAAAATCTGAAAATACTATAACAGAGAAAAAAACAAGAGACAGGACGGCAAAGAGTGAAGGAGAACGATAGGAAAAGCAGGAGAGAAGGAGGGCAGAGGGAGGGAGAAGTGCTCCAGCTGTACCCTGAGCTTCAAGGGAGCCAAGAATTTCATCCCTGGAAGATTCTGCAAGCTCTCTCCTCTGCACAGCTGCTGTTCACACACACATCCACTTTCACACAGTCTGACATACAAAGACAGACACAGTATTCTCCAGAGTTTAGCCCACTCTTCCCAACCAACGTCCAAAACCCATCCCACTCCAATGTTGCCCTTAGTGGGTCAGTCCCAAAACACCCTTTCTAAGAGCTGGCAGACCGGACCAAGTCAGCAGCAGAGGGGTGGCTAGGGTCATCTCGTAGAGGAAGTGGCCTCGCCCGGGAATGCATGGCAACAGACACGACCAGACCTGCAGCGTCTGATTCTCTCTCACTCACTCTTTCTGTCTCCCTCCCTTTATTTACCTTCTTTCATTCTATCCTTTCATTTCCACTCCATTTCTTTCCCCCTCCCTTCCTCCTTCTGCCTTCTCATGCCTGACAGTGTGAGGGCATTGAGTTTAGAGCTGGGCAGGGCATACAACAACAATCAACTCTCTCTCTGCCACACACACACACACACACACACACACACACACACACACACACACACACACACACACACACACACACACACACACACACACACACACACACACACACACACACACACACACACACACACACACACACACACACACACACACACACACACACACACACACACACACACACACACACACACACACACACACACACACACACACACACACACACGTCAAGCTCTTAACTACCCTGTGCCAAATTAACCAAACCCATCCACCTTGTCCCTGTTTCTTTAATACTGGATAAAAGAAAGACTGTGGTATGCCACACACACACACACACACACACACACACACACACACACACACACACACACACACACACACACACACACACACACACACACACACACACACACACACACACACACACACACACACACACACACACACACACACACACACACACACACACACACACACACACAGTGCCCAGAGGGACCACATTCCAGTGCACACCACCTGGAGTGAGAGGCGTTCCCATGGTGACTACTTTGCCAAATCCAATAGGACATAACTCAAAATTTAAAACACACACAATCGCAATAAACACACCTTCAGGAATGATTTTACAGTTGGCTCCAGGGCTAGTCCTCTGCCCAAAAAGATATTTGGCTGGCTTTCAAGGTAAAATTACATGCATCTTCCCTACACACAATACCACCCCCTTTTTATATATGATCCACATCTCCACCATGTGTCCCTCCACCCATCCCCTTACCCTTTATTCCAGCAAAGAATATTCCATAAATACAGACTCAGCCGTCCTGAAGTTTAACCAACTTTTCGAGAGTATGAGAGAAATAATGTACAGTTTTAAAAAATGTAATTCCATTTGCCAAATGTTTAGTATGGTTTATTGGTCTGATCGAAACAAGAAGGGAGCTTTACTGTAAGTATTTAGAGCAGGTTTCAATATATAACTGTGTGATATTGATACATGAAAAAACGTACTACGTCAAATTTAATACATTTAATTCCTTTATGAGTTGAGAAGAATCCACTGCTTTTACGCTAAATGAAACAATTGGAATTTCATAGACGATCGCAAAACATTGGAATATCTATATCTGCTATCAGGAAACAGGCCTCAGATCAGGAAAAGGTGCTGTTTTATACAGTGTTTTTTGACAGGGTTTATACAAACCAGTCAGAATATAACATAAGCAACGTTAATGTTATTGTACACATGTCTGGTAAGGCAACATGGACACAAAGCCTGTCCATTTAAAGCACTAAATCAAAATGCAATACACTAATCGGTTATGAGATTCATCACACCTGGGGCTAAATGTAATTGCTTAATAATTACACACTCATTTATTTTTCTAGGCACACCCATTAACACTCACACAAAGACAAACAAACGGAAAGACTTCCACAACCTTGCAGACTTTGTGTTGTACCGTTGTGATGAACAATGTAACTTTTAATTTGACAAAATAAGCCCTAAATTCTGATCATTTCAATACACAAACTGTAAATCCTTTCAGCTGACACGCCAACTAAGAAACATCATCCAGACACTAAACTAGCACAAATTTCCAATCCAGCTCCGTCCCATACGGGTGGGTTTTACTGCGAGTTAGAAAAGTTCCAAGCTGAAACGGGACCGTCCAAAACAGGACTCTAATTAAGCCCTTCTGAGAATAAATGTATTTGTGTCTTCCCCCCAGCTTGTTTAGAGCCATCTGGCTTGGTGTAAACACAAGCCGCCAGATTCCACCATATTTCTCTAAACCAGCTATTTGCATTTACATCAAAGTGATCAGAGCGTAGATGAGCACACTTTGGGAGAAGACTGCTTGTGTAGTGATGCAGTGAGATGGACATGAGCATCGTCCATCTCACTGAGACAAACACAGAAGAAGGAAGAGACAAACGAAATGAGACAAAAATAGATAAAGGGACAGAGAGGCCGCCGTTTGATGAAAGGGCAGAAAAGTACAGGGTTCATCCCAGTTCCCTTCATCGCCTCCTCATTTCCTATACTTGCTTAGCCCCTCCCACTTAAGAAACGGGTAAGAGGTGCAAGGAGGAGGACACACGGGTCATGTGAATTGACGTCAGTTACTAATCAGACACTAAATGTGCATGATTTGAATCTGCATTTATCAATTAGGTTATGATAATGCCTCATTATGTTTAATGACAATAACTGGCCAAAGCCATTTTGTTGAATATTAAAGTAGCTCACATTACAGCTATAGTCACCTCTGGCTGATACATAATGATTGCAGCATTATCACAGTATGGACATGGTTCAATGCAATCGCAGTGCACACATGTCTGTGGATCAGAGGGGATTTTGGTCCAATAGATCAATTTGCTTCGGAAACAGTGATCCTTCGAAAATTGTGCGGTTACTATTAAAATGATGCCAATGCACAACTTAAAGGGAAAATGGATCATCACTCAGATCTATTTTAAGCATAAACCCAACTTGATAATAGAAGAAATAGATGGATAATATTTCACCTCAGTTGTTGCTTTGTATTGGTGCCCACACCAGTAGTGTGATAGGGGGGTATCTTTCTAATAATAGCCTTCTGACTTTGGTACTTAAGTGTATTCTCCTCCTTAGCAACTCTGAGCAGAAAAATGTCCTTTCAGGAGCTCAGAGAGACGCAATAACAGAATAAGGATGAACCCACAGTGAGAGAGAGAGAGTAACAAAGAGGTGAAACACAAACCAGACCATCAAATGATTCACACTCTGCATGTGTGTCATCTGGACAGAGAAAAGAAACATGTGCACAAACTGCTGCAGGAACCAGATCACTGAGTTCACTCTGGCAGCTTCCACCATCACCATTGTTTGCTTAATAAAAACGACCTGTGTTAACCGGATTGCAGCAGAGCATAGGACTACATTTCCCTTCATGCAACTGCAGCATTACATTACAAGTCAGACGCTTTTATCCAAAGCGACTGACATACTCAATACTGTGGACAATCCCCACAGGGACACAACGACATGCTGACTGCAGTGGGGTTTGAACCTGTGACCCCCTGCTCCCAACACCAAGGCTCTATCCACTGCGCCACACGCCTCCCAATGCAGCAGTCAAAATGGATTTGTATGCATTCTGCATTCACAGTCAGTAGGAGGAGTAGGAGTCAGTGTGTGCAAGTTTAACTGTTGTTAATGTAATTAATTCAGATTACTACTGAAGATATTTAATAGGGTTATTATCCATAGTGTAATAGGTTGTAGGACTATGTAGTTTGTTTTCTGGAGGTTAACAAAGGGAAAACATAGCCAAACAAAAGCAAATGCAGTACAGATTAACCTCTTGGCAACTACTCTCTTGAGATGTTGTGCATTTAGTAGCTACATCCTGTTAGTCCACCAGAGGATGCATCTTGTTATAAATATCAAGCCAATCAACTGTTGACTATCCTTAATCTCAACCATGCCCAAGCTCTCCACAGGACGCTGTAGCCGCTGCCACCCATGCCTCATGATGTCACATCCTCCCTGGCAGGGCTCAGCATCCTGCTCTTCACCCCCGGCCTCATCATCCCCCATAAAAGTTCAACAAAGACCAAACAACACAGTAAACCTACACAGCCTTGTAAAACACACACAAATGCACACATACACAGACACACACACACATACACACACACATTAACACACTCACATTCCATAGGAGGGTGCTCACACCCTCTGGAGTCTTGTCCTTTGATGTGAGTGTGGGAAAGCTCAGGGGAATGGTCTTAGTGGGGGAGGGAGAGAGAAAGGGAGAGGGGGAGGGTAAAGGAGGGTGAAGTGTGTATACATGGGAGCAACCCAGTAGAGACGGTGTGAGATAGACTGGGTGCAGGAGGTCGGGGGGTGGGGTCAGTCGAAGCTGACCCACGGAGCACCGAGAGGTCAGGCTGATTAAACTGGATGAGGATATGTAGACTCTGACACATGCTGATTAACAGAGTGATACCGGAAAAGTTGTTTGTTCTGATTGATTCACTGCTGCAAAGGGGGCACAAAGAAACACCCATTAAGCTACTGACTCTGGAAGAAAGCGGCAAACAGCGAGGAGAGCATATCAGCAAAATATCTGACAACTCTTGAAATAGTCTGAACACTTTTCTACACTTCAGAGCAAACATGAATTATTCAACTGTGCAGATTGCCGCTCTGAATAGGGCGTCTGTGCTCTGAGGTTATGGAATTCTGTGTAAACGCTCAGTCCAAATAAAAGAGCATAATGCAGCCAGTAGCATTTAGTGGTAGTGTGGTTAATGAGCAGTACTTAACATCAATCCAACATACACAATAAGCACTTTGCTGCTCCAGGTCTGCTAAGGGAGGGGGGGGGGGGGAGAAAGAGAAGAGAGCAGAGGAGAAGGAAGGCTGAATGTGAGGACTCTTTTGCTCGCTGTGTCGACGTCTCAAGGCTGGTTCTGCCTTGGCGAACCATCTGTGTGTGTGAGTGTGTGTGTGTGTCTGTGTGTCTGTGTGTCTGTGTGTTTGCATGCGCGCACCGCAGTGCAGCAGCTAAACAGAGGTTACTTTATATAAAAGCTGGTCCCTGGTTGTGCCCTCACTGAGGTCTCTGTAAACTCGCTCTCTGTCACACACACTTGCGCATAAGTATGCCGGAGTGCAAACACACACGCAGGCACACAACTACACAAGCAGGCGCAGACCCGGGGCTCTGAGGTCTCAGTAATCACACCGAGTCTCTGTCTAAAGAGCGCCTCGGCACGCCTTCAGAACACACTGCCACACTCCACCTCTCATTAAACCCAGTGACCTCCTCCAGATAGAGACGGAGAGAGAGAGATAGAGACGGAGAGAGAGAGAGAGAGAGAGAGAGAGAGAGAGAGAGAGAGAGAGAGAGAGAGAGTGTGTGTGTGTGTGGCCCTTCACATTAATAATATGTGCATTCAAACACGACCCCAAGACCCCAGCCACCCGCCCAATTAACTGTCGTCGCCTGTTTTGAAAGGCCCTAAAAAAAGTCAACACAGAAACACACTGTGCTTTGGATGCTAAATGTTGCAAGCAAGTGCGCACACACAAATAAACAGACAACTGCCAGACCCCAACTACGTCAATGTTGAATGTGTTTTGGCAAATCACTGTCTGGTACCACATTAATCTATTTACTGTATGCAGTCAGGCGTTATTTTATATGTCTTTATCCGTCGTTCTGCATCTCATTGATCCATATCTTTGGAGGTCTTTGTAAACCGTATCTGCACATCTTTGTATCCGACCATCCCATCATGCACGGTGTCTATCTGGCATCATTCGTGCCTCTAAGCCCTGCATAGAGCGAACCCTCGATTTCAGGGGGAAATTGAATTACACGGCGGGCGGAGAAAAGGAGGTAGGTTGTAATTAGTTACAACATAGAGTTAGGAGTGTGGGGGGGTAGGGAGAGAGTTTTTTGTAGGGGAGAGTCAGTGCCAAAAGTGCTCTCACTCAAAGAACACCTTCACAGAGGGCAAAGAAAGAGCGAGAGAAGAAGCAAGAGACAGACTGATGGAGAGAGATTGGGAAGAAAACAAAGGCGCCCTTTCAAAGCTTCTGAGTAGCAGTTTACGGTGCTGACATCATCAAAGTGAGACGCGAAAGTTGGGGAATTCCCATGTTACTGCCACCTCTGCCTTTCACAGCCTCTAAGTGGCTTACGTTTCCATTCTTTTAATGAACTGATATCAGATGCAACCAGAGACAATGGCTCTCCACTCCCAATCTGTCCCTGACTTTGCTATCAACTAGTCTTTGTATTGTATGAGAAGATAACAGCCAAGCATTTCCCCCTCACTTCCTTTTCCTCACCCTCATGCCCCGGCCACACGAGGACGAAAACGGTCGTTTGCGTTACTGTTTAGTGTCATATAGACCGTTCGGCCACACGAGGACGACCGAATACGGTACTAAACGACTGCGTAAACGATAACGGGTCCCAAGGTGGATAGAACGGCATACGCAACGCTCTGGGGGATCCAACGGCTCCGTGTGTACGCCCTATACGATCATTTTCTGATAATGATGAGGCAATAGCCCCGCCTCTCCCCACCTCTGCTGCTCACCCCCGCGTCAAAGTAAACTGCACACTGAATTCAGATTATTTATCTTTCTCTCGATATGGACATAAACGCGAGTGAAGTCTAATCTGACAGGACGGAGACACCTCTCAAACTACCTAAACTAGTTATAAATATGTTTATTTTTACTGTCGGCCGGGTCATTCATTACTGGATCAGCTGCTGCATGAAACAGTCACTGACGCTGTCCGAAGAGAGGGAGGAAAAAGAGAGGCTCCGTGTATTTTATTATTATATTATATAGAGTCGTTATTCATTTGTTTTAAAGCTCAATAAATAACAAAGAAGACCTTTGACCGGCACTTTTATAATTTTGTCGGAAGGTTTAAACTTTAATACACGTTGACTGGCGAAAAACTCTGCCCGGTTCCCTCGGCCCCCACCGCGGAGAATAACCAGAAGGGCAACCATGACAACCATGCTTCTTCGCTGCTTTTGAGGAGGAAGTTACAGCGCCACGTACAGGCTCCTGCATATGTACTGCAGCTTCTCCAGCGGTTGGAGCTAAACGGAGCTGTCTCGTGTGGGCAGACACTATCCGGTGAATATTGCGTGTGGACGGAAGCTGTTTTGCGATTGCATTTGCGTTAATCCTATGCGTTTAGCCGTTTTCGTCCTCGTGTGGCCGGGGCATTAGTGCTGCGTTATTGACTACTCTCCTAAAAGACTACTACTAGGGACTAAGAACTTTTAGGCTAATGTCAATCAAACATGTTAATATCACTCCTGACAATGGAAACACATTATTGTGTACAGGCAAAGAGACTTGCTTTATGGCCACAGAATAAAAAAACTACCATAATATTCCCTGTCTGGGTTACCTAATCAAATCCAGTTTCAAGTCTATATAATATGATTGTTATATAAAGAAATATAAATGGAACCCAATGGAGGGAAACCTTTATAAATACATATTGTCAAATTGATTTGCTGTCATGCTTTTCCATTGATGTTGTTCCAATAAACAGTTCATTCAGTTTACTTAAGCATTTGCAGCAAGCTTGTAATTAAAGTGCTGTAAATGACTTAGTCTTAAAGTGACACAGATCACAGCTGACAGCAGGCCACATGTTGATATGATAATACACAGTATATGGTGGGACTGACCCTGGATGCATTGCAGTGAGCCGTCCTCCGCCCGGATGGTGAACGTCTCCCCCGGGTTCACCTGCACCAGGATCACCTGTAGCAGCACACACACAAATCACACAGTTAGAAAAACACAGATATGATTCAATACATGAGAATCAGAAAGCAACGATGAAAATAACTGTATCTTGCATGACGCCCGTAACGTACGTCCATCTTCAACAATCACCAGAACATGATAGAATCCCTGCTGGGCAGCCAATAGGCTTGCAGAGGTGACATAACACACTATAATTATCAGATCCCAGAGTAGGGCGGACACAGAGTTCACAGACATATGGAGGAGGTGTTAGGTAAGCTAATGATGACACAATGATGCTGTCTCACACACAGCCTGATTTGTGGCTTTCCTTTTTAACACCACTTACAGGAAAAACACTTAAACCAGCACACACACATATTACACACATAGAGAGATGCATTCACCACCACTTAACATACAAACAGGTGGCACACACACACAAACAAACCAAAATATATGACACTGTTTTGATTTCCCAGTGTCACTGCTGAATATGCCGGAAGGGTGTGTGCATGCACCTTACCGTCATATTCTCCGCATGCAGATTGTTGAGAGTGTACACATGGCTGTAGACATGAAACAAGTGACCCTCCATCACACACACGCACATGTGTTCACGCACACATGCATGCACACACGACCACAGCCCTGTCTATGCTCTACAGGTGTGCCGTCGTAAAATCCTCATATCGCTTTTCCTGTAGTGTCTGCATGCTCTCCCATCTCAGCGCTAACCTGCTCCTCTCCCTCTGACACACACACAGACACACACACACACATCCACGCTTCCTGCTCTGTCTGCTGCAGCGGATGCTGTTGCTATGGGAACCCCAGCATAGTACAGGGCGACCCATGTTTCCCAAAGACTGAGAAAACCCCTATATTAGACCATGTGGGTGAGTGTGTGTGTGGAGCGATGTGTAAAATATTTATGTAGTGATTTTGTTGTTGTGTTTTGAAAGATGATTGGACACTGAAACTGTAAATATAAAATCAGCTAATGGTTTATTAAACATTTTTTATATTTATTTACTTGTTTCTTACTATAAAATCTTCTACAGTGTGTTTTGAAGTTGAATATGTTCTATATTTTGGAGCCAAACACACTTACAGCCAGGGAAGGAAATGAGCTCCTGCAATCTGCCAAATGCAGGGTGACCTTTGGCTGCAGCAGGTAAACACTCGGGTCACCTGCCACCATCGCAAATGTTTTCCTCGTATTAGGAACTACTTATTTATTTCGATGTTAAAAACAGCCAGGAATAAAATCCCAAGGCTGCATTTCAGTCCGTGTTCAAGGGAATAGCACATTTTTAGAGAACATTGCAATTTTATGTCATTTCTGCTATTTTAGCATTATTAAGGCCAATCCAGCACAAGTTTAATGTCACCAAACGAGCCAATGGAGTGGTTAGATATGGGAATCGACAAGGAGGGCCAGATTTATTTGTATTGCACTAAATGCTGTGTACTGATACTCAATTACGTGAAGGAGGTGAATCCTCAGAAAACAGATCCGCCTATAGGCTACATTAGCACCCTTTTTCCCCCTAGGGTAGAAACTCTTACAACTACTTAAATACTAACAAATCATTATATTCTTGTAATTGGAAAAAGTTTAAAACCAAAAGCAAGGGCTATAAGTAGAAACTAACTCGTCATAAAATACGTTTGGTGAAACCCAGAAATGCGTTTCACTTTTGCAGAAAGGAAAATGAAAGACACCCTCGATATGAAATTCCCTTGAATTACAGTTACAGCGAGCTTAGATGGGATGTGGCCATTTGGCTCTTTGGAAGATTTACTCCACGAGGCATATATATGTTCTTTAAACATTACATGTTAGCCTAAGATTGTATTTGATAGCTCTGCTTGCATGCGCTAACACACACAGGAACACACAGACACAGATAGACACACATAAAACAGGTGTAGGCAGGTAGACACAGATAGGAAGGCGGACAGACAAACACAAACACAGAAGTATGTACTCAGACTCAACACAGACACTTGTGTGCCCACACAGGGTAAGAGATACACACACAGTGTAACCCAGACCCATAAACAAACAAACACACACAACCATGGACACACGCATGCAGAGTCAAATCTGTATAATCATCAGTCTAGATCGCTGATTCCACACTTCTTCACCGTCTTCAAACTGCAGGGTGTTACAATCAAAAGAGCTCCCTAACTGCTGTGTGTCGCAGCCAGAGCACTCCCACCGAGCTTCCTCTGGGCTGTGGGGGAACAGGCAGGGGACAATGCATACACATCATCATCCGTACCAAAAAGCACACGGATCAAAAATATATCTGTGGCAACAGGATTAGACCCATGTCAATTAACTGGTTTGCTTTGAATTGCGTCAATCGCTTCCTTTCGCCAAGTTAGCAGAGCTTGGGTGGGGCTTTGCACTTTGAAGGTGATCCAGTTGGCTCTGCGGCTTCTGATAAGATCAGTCAGCTTCAGAGCAAACCTTTTCCAGAGCCATTTAAGCTAAGGCCTTGGGATGCGTCAACAGGGCTAGTTACATGACTAGCACAAAGTGTCTTAGGTGTTGAGAGATGTGAGTATATGGCCTGTGTTTATTCTTGTTCCTGTTACATGACGAATGCTTTACTGTACACGCTTGGCAGCTGTTCATTACCTGTGGCAACAACCAAAGAGCCATGTGACGAAATGACAAAGAGATGGTTGGCGTGTGTGTACGGCAACACAGGAATGTTGAAAGGAGGTGGATGCATTTGAATGATCACTCTGCAAGTGAACTGAAAGCAAAATGAGTGAGTGTTTACCTGCTGCGCTGCGTCACCGTTAACCATGTGAGGCATGAGAGGGACTTCCCCGTTCAGGAGGGGGGGCGGAGCCAAGTCCAGTGGAATCTGGTCTGTCATCATCATTGTGACGTACATTCATGGAGAAATTCACTGAACTGCCCTACCTGAGAAAGTACAGAGAGAGAGAAAATGAGGAACAGGGGACGTCAGCATTTTCCAGTTATATACAAACACACACTGAATAACATGAAAGTTCAAACCAGATTAGGGTTTTTCCTGTATCGGTTCAAAGTAATGAAGCAGGGTTTTTCCTGTATCGGTTCAAAGTAATGAAGCAGGGTTTTTCCTGTATCGGTTCAAAGTAATGAAGCAGGTTTCAACCACCAACAAAAAAGGGAAGAGTGATCATTACTACCTGCTATGGTTTTTCATAAAAAATTGAAAGTAGAAAGTATGGCTTTGTATGCCTGAGTCACAAAGGCCACATTGCTCACTTCAGAAAGTCCAAACCTACGTATACAATTCAAAAGTAATTGTTGTTTTGGGGAAATGTGTTAATTTGGTTTCTTATCAAAAGTCGGCCCATGCTAATATCTATACTGTACATATGAAGCTGGGGCAAGCAGCCAGAGAGCTTTGCTTAGCTTAGCAAAGCTCTGTCTTTATGGATTTAAAACAGTCAATCAAAACCTATGAAGTTCACTAAATGTCACAAAGATGTTTGTTTTGTTTTTATGCTAGTCTGGGCTAGCCGCCTTTAGCTTCCTGAAAGATGAAAGTGGTATCAACCCTTCATCTAACACTCAAGAAGAAAGCAAATATGCATAATTCCCAAAATGTCGAGCTAATCCTGTTGTGCAATTAAACTTGAGGCAAGATTATGCCAAGTCTTCAAAGGTGTGTTTCCATTGGTGTTTATTGTGCAATTTCCTTATCAACAAGATCATTTTCCATTTCATGTTAGCGTGAAAACCTCTTTGCGTGGGTGAGGGCGATTATGACATTTGTTTGTTCCCATTGGGTTCATTGTAGTGTGGTGTCCTTCCCAATTTGAATAAGACTTTGGATCAAAACCCAGATTCAGTTCTAATAACAGAGGTGTACAAGATACATGACAGAATACTGGAAACACTCAAATGAGCAAGAGAGAGAAGAAGCTGAAACATATGAGAAAATAATAAAATAATAGACACATGGAAAGAGAATGAAGACATCCTTTCGTTCTGACAGATTACTATTAATACTTTTCCGAATGTGCCGTCGATAATAACACCTTTGCATAGACATGGACTCCAGTGAAATACAACAAGTCCCATCATGTCAATGTAGAAGAAAGAAAGATGTGAGAGGCAGAGAAAACAGAAAATAGAGAGAGAGACTAATTCAAAGTTGTAAAATACAGGGGGGATTACAGTGAATATCCTGCAGAGGACTAATAAAAAGAGAGGTAGAGGATGAATAGGGGCTTAGTTTGATATGTGAATAGGGATTACTGCACCTGCTGTTAGCTTTGTAAACACAGGGTTATATATAAACATGCACACAGGAAGAACAAGACATCTTCCGAGGCTTAATGAGGGTGAGTTGTGACCAAAAGGAGCTAAATCTGTGTTTGGTTTCTTTTCTTGCATAATAATAGCAGTAAAAACTAAATAAAACAACAACCACGTCTATTCATCTTAAGTGGAAAATAACATGGCTTCACCTAATTGGACAAGAACCAACATCACAAAAGCAATGTGTCTCAACAGGGTTTGAACCAAGCTGCTGAACTAAACCTACCTGTCAACGTATGTGCTCACACACACACACAGCACGAGAACCACATGAGCCCCCCTACGGTTACGTCAGCAGTAATATATATACACGCTGTGTCCTTGGGGAACACACATTTATTCAGCAGATACACAAAGGACCCGAGCCATAATGTTCCGCAACAGCTAACGTAGCTCAAACACAAACACATGCATATGCACACATATACAAACACACACACACATCCATTGCCAGAGATAGATTACTGAATGACGTAAGTGCTGCAATTAAATGCTGCTGAGTGAAATCCCTGCTAAAGAGCTACTGACTAATGGTTATAAGCTGCTATTAGCACACACACACACACAGTATGCATTAAGGATATGCTTTTCATTTCTGTAAAGACGTGTCACTGATATCCATTTCAGACACACGCAGAAACACACACAGCGTTCCTCTGAAGACAGCTGTGTGTCATTGTATGTATTTCCTTTCAGCTGGTCGTCTTCTAGCTCTGACAGGCTCTTTGAAAGGGTTAGTAGATCACACAGCTGTGGCTTTCTGACGCTATCTTTTCTTGTAATTGTTGATTTTGTTCTTTCTCTGTCTTAAACACTCCCTCTTTTTCCATCTGAGCCCCGTTTCCAGCTCAGCCTGGCCATCCTGCCTTGAACGCACACACACTAACACTCGCACAGTCGCGTCCAGGACACATCACAGACAGATGGTAACACCACTCTGAACTCTGCCAGGAAAAAGAAAAGAGCGAGACAGAGAAGAAAGGAGAAGGAAGAGAGGGAATAAGTAAATGAAGAATCGGCTCGTATGATAAATGGAGAGCGAATGAAGAGCAGGACAGTCAAAGACATCTCTTCCAATAACCTTCTGTTCTTATAATAACCCCTAATTTCCTGTAGAAATTCATTATATTCTAACATGAATACTCATCGGTCTGAATGCACGGTACGCTATGAATATGATGTTCAAGGACTTCTAGTGTTAGGAAAGGTCACGGACAGGGAGTCATTTTTTTTTAAAGATTGAAAAAGTATTCTATATTAGCCACAACAAAGTTAAAGCATTTTAAAAAGGGTTATAATTGTCACTGTACCCATTTTTGTTGATCTCACCCTTAGGCGCGTTCACACCGCAGTACTTTTCCCACTTTAGTTCCGATATAGTTCCGAAATGTCGCGTTCACACCAAAAAGAGCCGGAACTAAAATGAGTTAAAAGGCGCATTCACACTGCGGTACTTTTCCAACAAAGGTTCATGTGAACTTAGTTCATGTGAACTCTTTAGTTTGCATGAACTAAGTACAGATCGCGTTCACACTGGAAAAAGTCCCTGGGGGTGGATTAGGCAAATGAAGCCGCTGACGTCACTTCTTCTTCTTCTGCTTTGGGTTTACTGGCAGGCCGCAAACCACTTCACGGCGTATACTGCCGCCCAAAGTCCCCGGCCGGAAGTCCCCGGAGTTGGGGCATGGTTTGCAATCCGCCCAGCCAATCAGAAATATAGCTCTTTTCTCACAAGAGAGCCGCACGAAGTCCCTGCTCTCTAGCAGGGACTTTCGTGGGGGTAAAAAGGTTCACATGAACTAATTTTAGTACCGGCTCTTTTTGGTGTGAACGCGATAAAAGAGTTCACATGAACTAAGTTCACATGAACCTTTGTGGGAAAAGTACCGCAGTGTGAATGCGCCTAATGAGAACATTTTCACCCCCTTTTCCGTCCCTGCGAGAGAGCAGGGACTTTCGTGGGAGAAAAAGGTTCCTGTGTCTGATTGGCTGGGCGGATTGCAAACCACGCCCCGTAAAACTCCCAAAAAGTTTTGTGAAGCCGCCATTTTATTATCCTCGCATTAGCATTAGCATTAGCCCAGCGCAAAAACGCAGAGAGACTAATTTATGGCAACACAAAATAAACATGGGAGCGGTGGAGATGAGGAGGTGTCGGCGTTCTGGCGATTTACTCGGAAGGCTCCCAACTCCGGGGACTTCCGGCCGGGGACTTTGGGCGGCAGTATACGCCGTGGTTTGCGGCCTGCCAGTAAACCCAAAGCAGAAGAAGAAGAAGTGACGTCAGCGGCTTCATTTGCCTAATCCTCCCCCAGGGATTATTCCGGTGTGAACCATAGTGTGAACGCGATCTGTATTTAGTTGAACTAAATTCTGATGAACCTTTGTGGGAAAAGTACTGCGGTGTGAACGCGCCTCTTGTAACAGGTTGGGATTTTGGGATGGGTGCCCCTTTTTTCTCTCTGTTTTTTAGATTAGAAGATTGATGACACACACTTCTGTACATAAATATGATGGTAAATGTAGCTAAGTATCAAGACTGGAAGACCGCCCAATCAGCTCCTCTAAAGCTACCCGACTGATTATTACCTCCTTTATGAGGTTATGTTATTGGTCAGTTTCTTTGTTAGTCAGCAAAAACTACTCTTGAGATTACCATTACACTTTTGGGAAATGTGTTAACAAGGACCAAAAAAGAGCCTGTTACATTTTGAGGCAGATCTGAAAACAGTCTTTAAACCTTTTCACATTTTTTTACATTGGAATGTTTTTTGAGCTTTCAACGTTTCACCTACGACTGAACACATTATATCTTGTTTGTTTAATCTGTACCAAAAATGTAATAAAAATGTTGTTTAGGCAGGTTGCATGTCGAACTGTTTCTTGGCTTCTTCCCAATCTTAAACATTAAGCCAACCTTTTACTGGCTTTGTATTTAGCGGACAGAGATATGTGCTACTGATCTTCCCACTTTTGAAAATCATATCCTAAAATGTTAAAAAAAACAAAACGATTCCTTTAAAGGCAATTATAAAGCAGTCTAGAAGACACAATGTGTTGTGTTCTGCTTTCACTGCAATTTGGAGCAACTGATGTGTGAAATTGAACATTGACATCTGATTTAGTGACAATGTGCCTTGTAATGCTGAGTCACGACGGAAGTTAAATGTAAGAAAAATGCATTTTGTTCCGCAGCTGTTTCCTACAGGATCTAATGTACATATCTGCAAATGTACTGTATCAGTCAATGAATAATGACCATTGTTTCCAGTGGAATTATTACCAGATGGCTGCTGTTGTTGATAGCTTCAGACATCACCATGCCCACACAAACACACACTCACACACACAACCACATACAGTGGTTTCCGTTCCCCTGTGGAATGTGGGAGGAATAAGGTGTCGATTCCCAACAGGGATAAAAAGCTACATTGAAAAATTCCATGCTGAAGCCAGAAAACAATCACCCACTTGTCCGGGTGTATGAATGTTTGTGTGTGTAAAGGAACATGAATGTGTGTGTGAACGTGTGTGTGTGTATTTCTATGTCATTAGACAGAAAGCCCTGTGTAAGCATGGAAAACACACTGAAATGTAACACACTCACGCACACACAGAAGCTCTTGATGTGTACGGGCAGCTCTGACCTAATAACACAACAGCCATTACTCACATAGTCATTCATCACTCACACACACGCCCAATGACTCCAGTTTGTCCATCCTGATGAAGCATGATGGACATTCACAACCACCTAACAGACTGTCTGACTTACTTCCAGTCGAGTGCTTCACACTTCTCTCTCCCCTCCATCATGACATGCAGGGGCGGACTGGGAGGAAAAAGTGGCCCAGGGATTAATTGACAGACAGGCCCACTTAATGTGCGGCATGTATCGGCCGGCCGGCGACGAAAGTATGTTACTTAACAAAAAAACCTATGCATTTAATGTTATTTTGGACCATTATTCATAAAGTAATCACATTACCTGAGCCCTTGAGTTGCCTAGAGCAAAATAGTTACAGCATATATTTATTCATTTTAATGTTAACAGATCATTGATGCAATAACATTTGGACCCAATTTGCCTGACTTGACACATGGAATAAAACATGGGCATAGGAAGCATCCTCAATGTGGGTGAGACAATTTAACAGGGGGTGTCGGGCAGGTGGTGGACCTCACCTCCTCTAGGGGGGTCCGGAGTGGTCCCCCGGGAAGATTTTTTTTTAAATGTTGAAGTTAAATGCATCAATCTGGTGCAAAATTAGGGACTAAATCTATGGATATATCTCTGAACACCCATATGAAACAGACCTGTAAACAGATTTACTTTTTCTTTCAACATTTATTTGAACAGCAAGTGGAGGCAAAAGTGACTGCACCCAAAACAATAAACCTGCTAGCTAACTAGCCTAAACTCAGTAACAGAATGTGGGTTAACACGTTCTTCTCCACAGCCGCGTGACCTCTGAGTCAGACGTCACTTCCCCCTTTTCTATCCTACGGGTACAGCCACTCCCCCTGAACCCTGTTTTCCCTGCCAACAGTTTCTACCAGCAGAGTGAAGGATGCCACAGGTGATATAAGGCTAACATTAGCTAATTGGCCATACATATTTATTCTGCTTGGCTGTGCAAATGACTGCTACTTTTTAAGACTTGCAACTAGGGAGATCAAAGTCAGTCGTGTGCTCCTGGCGTTCGTCATGCTGAATCAGTGCTTCAGCATGTCTGACACTCCTTAATTGTGTTTCCACTTTACTGTAAATGACAGCAGTAAGACGTTTCATCAGCTCTATGTGGTCAAAAGATATGCTTGGCAGTTTGAAACATGTTTTAAAGTTCAAAACCTTAAAATATGTAATATAAAAGGTATTTAAGAAAGGGTCATTTTAGTTTAAAACCCATATTCTTTACTATGCCTTGAAGCTCCCCCCTGCAGTTTGCCGTTAGCAAGAGGGCTGTTCATCTCATTATTCTAACTCAGAGTCACAACAAGCTAATTTTCTTAAAACAAAATTGCATTTTTTTTAAGGCGGTGTTTACACGAGAACGAAAAGGATTGTATCTGCTACTTTTCTCTCGCGTATAGCCCGTTCGTTCACACGAGGCCGTAACGGAACCGAGGAAACGGACCCCGCAAACGATAACGGGTCCCAAGGTGGATAGACCTGCAACCGGAACGCTCTGGGGGGGCAAACGGCTCAGTGTGTACGCC
>NW_022991974.1:37500-40000 GCF_902827175.1 Gymnodraco acuticeps | reverse complement strand
TTAGGCTCATTAGGAGACGGGGAGTCTCCTAATGAGCCTAAGATTAAAGTAATGCTTGTGTCGTCTGTGCATCTTTATCAAAACACACAATGTCCAACTTTGGACAACTTTTAATCAAAAGAGAAAAGGAGTTAAGAGAAGATAAATATGTCTTGTACGTGTAAAAACAACATGATCGTAGACACAATGAAAACAAAACTCGGACAGCTTCGATCAGCATAAAATAAGTGTATCGGAATTCAATCATTTCCAGGGTGCCAAATAAGTAGCTCAGCCAAAGTCTCCAGGATCTGACTCTATTGCCATCCACTTCCTGGAAAGACCCCGCCTTCCTCACATTCCTCTACCCTGTCAAAACACAGCTCCCCTCTCCCACTGGCTGATGGGGAAACCAGCGGCTCCCTTAATAGGCTGTTGCCGGGGCAGTGGGCGGGAGGAAGTAAAAGCGGAGCTCAAAGAAGCAGCGGCCCATTCCCAGGGAGAGACTAAGTTACATAACTGCGTGCGTACACACACACACACACACACACACACACACACACACACACACACACACACACACACACACACACACACACCACCACACACACACACCACACACACCACACACACACACACACACACACACACACACACACACACACACACACACACACACACACACACACACACACACACACACACACACACACACACACACACACACACACACACACACACACACACACACACACGATCAAGATAACACCCTCAACGTGGCGTATCACAAAACAGGGTCAGAGAGAAAGAAAGGTGACAAGACAGTAGAGGGAGTGGAGAGAAAGAAAAGGGGACTGAGAGGAGAGAAGTTGAGAAAGGGGCGGAAGGGAGGAAGGGCGGGAGGGAGGGGTAGGTGAGGCATCAGTTTTCCTTGTGAACAAAATGAAGAGGAAATGGCAATTTTACACTCAGGTCAGGAGCGTAGGGAGAGCAGTTCCAGTGTGTGAGTGAGGCGGAGAGAGAAAGGTTAATTGGTGTATGGTGGAGGATCACCTTCAGCAAACCCTAAGCGGAAGAGCAGTAGACCGAGTAGGAGAACTGTGCCAAGAATCAAATACACACACACACACACACACACACACACACACACACACACACACTAACATGACTGAGAAAGCTCTAACTTTGTCAAAAGCAAAGCAATTTGGTGTTATTAAATCAATCTGATCATCTGTTGCCCGACTACACAGGGCAGTCTTGACAGCAAACTGTTGACTGACAGAAGGGAAGGCAGGATGGAAAGAAGAGGAGGAGGGAGGGGAGGGGAGGAGGAGGAGGAGGAGGAGGAGGAGGAGGAAAGAAGACCAGAGGAAAGGAGAGAGGAGCAAAGGAGAGAGGAAAGAGGAGAAGGGGAGAAAAGGGGGAGGGGGGAAAGAGGGGGCCGCATGTTGAGTGTGTGTGGAGAAAGAAATGTGTGGAATCCTAATTGTGTTATTGCTGCAGAACAAACATTAGTCCTGCCTGTCATACCACAGACAGCAGGCAGTGAGCGTGTGTGTGTGTGTGTGTGTGTGTGTGTGTGTGAGAGAGATAGAGAAGCAGAGAAGATTGAATGAGCCCTGCAAATAAGTAGTGAAACTAAGAGAGTTTGAAACAAGCTCTTCACTTTTTCCCTGGCTATTCACGATGCAGTGCGCTCACAATCAGCTCAGTGTTTCGTGTGTGTCAGCGTCACATTAGGACAGCGCAGCTAGCTCCAACAGATGTGTGCATCTGCCAGCGAGCCCTCCCTCCTGCAGCTGTACGGCTGTGTGTGTGTGTGTGTGTGTGTGTGTGTGTGGTTGGGCTGGGGGCCAGCAGGCAGTAAACCCACAGTAGAGGCCCTGACAGTCCAATGCTTGCCACGTAGCCACGTAGCAGCGACGTAACTCCACGGGAGAGGAGACTAGCAAAAAGGAGATTTATATTCTCTCTGTGGCTCCTGACCTGTGCATGAGAAAAATATGCAGAAAATAATGGAGGGAAACAATGTTTGGAAGTCTAAACAGAGGTGACACAACTCAGACACACAAGTGACTTTGTGATAGCGTTTATCAGAGTCAGAGACACTGACGCTTCAACCAATTACATCAGCCAGGACCACCAAACTCCCTCCTTCCTGTTTTCCTCCAACTGAGAGTTCTTTAGTGATACAGATGTTCAAGGCCTGTTTCCACTAACTGCTGACCACACACACACACACACACAACAAACAACTCATCCCACCCTAATCATCATCATTAGCACTGATGTCATTGTCTTCATTACTTCCATCAGCCTCATCAATGTCTCAAACATCTTCAGGATGTTACTGCAAAAAATCGTTATCTTCCTTATCCCTGTCAATATGCCAGTGAGCCTTAAGATACTGCTGTTAGTGTTCATACAGAGGAAGTAGCTATTCTCCCACAAGCACATGAACATGACTCACTCCTCTTCATGGCAGCGCTTCCAAATTGTTCTTCTCCTTTTGTCCTTTTCT
>NW_022991974.1:25000-32500 GCF_902827175.1 Gymnodraco acuticeps | reverse complement strand
CTCTCGTCTAATCCTCAAATGTCACTCCTGTCTCTTCCTCTCTCAGTGTTGTCTCTACTGCAGACACACAGCTGCTGTAAAGAACTTTTAAACGATCCCAAGTAGGGCTGCTCAATTAATCGTATTGTAATCGCAATTACGATTTTAGCTTGCAACGATTATGAAAATAAATAATATAATTGAAATAAAACGATTATTTATTTTATTTTTGTATTGGTTTTTCAGTTGAATTATACTTAAAGGTAGGGTATGTAAGTTTGAGAAACCGGCTCGAGATACACTTTTTGTTATATTCCATGGAATGCTCTTAACATCCCGATAGCAATGAATATCTTAAGGGCTTTGACAAAAAATCCATAACAAAATGTCATCTGTGGAAGCCATAGCGCTGTAAAAAGCTCGACCAAACATCTGAGCCGGCGCGGCTAAAATAACTGGATGGCCTACCTGCCTGTCAGCCTTCCATCTGTGCACAAACTTATCTCGTGCCCTCATTGGTCATGTGCGCGTTCGTGTGTGTTGGAGGAGGGGCTCTGTAAGGAAGTGGCAGATTTTCTCCGGTCGTGTATTTTCAAATTCTAGCGCACTCGAGCCGGTTTCTCAAACTTACCTACCCTACCTTTAAAGTTCAGGGTAATCAACTGTTAAAAACATACTGTTCAAATTTCTTTTTTTCAATAAATGGATGTTTTCAAAGTAAATGGATAATCGTTTTTAATAATTGTGATATCAATTATTGACCCAAATAATCGAGATTATGATTTTTGTGTGATGAGAAATTATTCAAATCGGCGACCAGAGAAGAGAGAGTTTCTGGTCAAGACACTCGTTGCATCACGTATCACATGTGTATCAAATATTGCTGGTATTTGAAAATGAAAGGTCTACTTGAGTTCTGTTATACTGCTGTCATTTTGTCCATGTTTAAATCTAAACATTAAACTCTCTTGGACAATGAAACACCAAGCCTACATTTGGTATCTTCGGTTTGTAATTTTTGTTCAACCAGCAATCTAAGATCAACAAAATCAATATTAAATGTCAGATAACAATAAGGAAAAGAAAGGAAAGGAGAGGGCAGTGGGAAAGGAGAGGGGAGGAGGGAGACGGGGGGAGAGAAGTTGAAAGGCTTCTTTTATCTTCTTCTAAATCAACTGTCAACAATGCAGGAAATTATCAAGGGAGACAAAAAAAAGTGGAGACAGGGTTCTGGAGAACGAAAGACGAAGGGAAGGAGGGAGGAAGGGAGGGAGGGAGGGAGGGAGGAAGAAAGAAAGGAGGAGGGCAAACATTACAGCTTGGTGCTAAGCAAACATGAGATGCTGGGATACTTCAACAAAAAGCCAACGTCCATACGGGAGAAAAGAAACGGAGGATCAGAGGGAGACAGTTAGGTAACACACACAAAGCTGGGAAACGGAAAGTGAAAGCATTAAACAAGCAGCTGTCATGTGATATGACAGGAACAATATTCTGTTTAGGACTTCACACCTACATGCAGCAGCCGCTCGGTATGTGTTTACCTGGCCTGCAGGTGAAGATTGACCGAAATACAACCTTGTGAATCACAGCAGTTAATAATTGTAACTGCTAATAAAAGAAAATGTGTTCAGTCGTAAAAGTGACAAAACAAACAAAAGGTCTTCACTCAAATCTGCAAACCGCATTTTTCAACTGCAAGCTTTTCCATTTCTTTGTCGATTTTCGAACATATAGTCAATCCGATACCCAGTATGAGAAGTATTTACACGTTCTTATTTGACGTTGTTTTTAATGCTATAACACCTATAATGAACTGGAAAGACTCGTAAATGCACAGTAAATTATTGGCAAGTATTTTGTTGATTGATTAACCGATAAATGCATTTTTAGCTTAAAGCTTTCACACTTTGAGGGTTTCGGTTTCTTCCATGTATTTGCTGGTTCTTTATATATATATAAGATATCTTTAGGACTGTTGATTGGATTAAAAAAAAGGAAATTCAATAAGCCACGTTGGGACAATTTAATGGATGTTTTTAACTATTTTCTGACATTTAATGATACAAATGATTAATGGAGTAACCAGGGTAATAAATGGCGGATTGATCGGTTATCTATTGTATGGGTTTTCTGTCAGCTTAATGAGGGCACTTGTTTTTAATATAAATGAAACATTGGGTTGCTATTCCCTCTAGAGTTCCCCTGCACTCCGTCATATGTCACAGCAGCCGAGACGAACGTTTTCAAATAGAGCAAAATCACAGGGAAAACCCGAGTGGTTCACTGTTCATCTTCAGGGACAAGAGGAAGAGAAACTGAAGAAAACCTCCTCCTGCCGTCGACCCCTTGACCTCACAGGAAAAAAACTCCTCGACACAACCAACCGTCCAATAAGTAAAACCTCCTATCACAGGATAGGAAGCAGGAAGCTGCTCGTTCACTCGACTAAACCACACCTCTGTTACAGTAACAGTGAAGGCAGAAGTCTTTCTACCTGGTGCATTTAGAGAAGCATATGGTACAACTGATAGCGCAATTTATGAAAACTTCAGACATAGTTTAGCGTTCTTCAAAGAAGAGGTGCGCCAATTATCATCCCAGATATGGGCAGCTTATGGGAGCCATCTGGACCAATTGAAACAGTCTTTGTCAGTACATGTAAAGGGGATTCATGGATGATTATTTGCAGACTTAGAGGTAAATAGGTGTTTGTATCTACACAGGCTGAGCATATTGAGAGCATTCACTTTTCAAATGTCCTGGAGCTTCAAGGCATATGCGAGTGTTTTTAGTATCTGATCACCCATTTTCTATACTGAAAAGTATTTTTCTGATTAATGTATTACTTTACAAAGTGCAGTCTAATTGGTTTATCAGTGCATTGTTTTAATCCCAAGTTGTTCAACGTACTGTTTCGCCTCTCTTGCCAACATACAAAAGAGTGTGCAACTTGATCCTATACCCAAAGTGAATGATGTCAGATAGAAAATAAAGGCATTAAGCTTTGTTTCACTAACAAATATTAAACTTCAAACTTGTACAATATACTTTTATGCATATAGGTGTGTCAGAAGTGGGTATAACCTGCACTCAGACATCACAAAGGTAGAGCAGCACTGCCAGTAACACGACACACACACACACACACACACACACACACACACACACACACACACACACACACACACACACACACACACACACACACACACACACACACACACACACACACACACACACACACACACACACACACACACACACACACACACACACACACACACACACACACACACTACACACACACACACACACACACACACACACACACACACACACACACACACACACACACACACACACACACACACACACACACACACACACACACACACACACACACACACACACACACACACACACACACACACACACACACACACACCCATCACTGACCCTTTTTCAACCAGGCATACCTGTAGGATGTATTGGGCCAACAGAGATCTGCAAGGCGCTGCTGGTAGACGGAGACCGAGGCTGGCATCACGAGTCCTCATGAAACATGGGAACAACTTCCTCATTGCGCTTCGAATAACCTGTCTACGAATATTAGAGGCAACACATAACCAGTTCATCAAACCTGAGTGTCTACACGCCAATCAAAGGGTTTATTTTCACCTGCTGGAGGAGAAGATGGGTACGTCTACTCAAGAAAACGTTGTCTATGTATGCCTGTCAAAGAAAGCACAATACGTTGACTTTCTATTGATATACTGTGAATTCTTGGCAGCCATTCCTCTGTCCTTGTCCAGGCACTTAATAATAAAACAATCTGACAAACTGATTAAGTGGGATTATAACAAAGCAGCTGCAAAGTTACATTTGCACCATGTGTAGGTAGTGACGCACCATCACACGGAGCGACGCAGCTGAGTAAACTGTACCTGTTTGACAAAGCCGTAATGAGGACAGAGCACAGGTCGTTAACTCATATAAAGTGTTATTCAACCCTTTCTCTATTCATGTGTAAGACAGAGAAGGCCAAAACAACAATGGCTACCCTCCTTCAACCTGACTCCAGTCTAAACACAGTTCTTTCTCTTCTGTTATATAATTGCTGCTTTTTTTTTAAAACACTGAAAAAGGGGATTTTACAAGTGGCAGACTAAAAACCGGGGGAGGAAACTCACTTGCTTGCAATTGCATCAGTTTGAGAGCAAATCCCTGCTTACATTATGCTATTGTACATCGTCTAACTCCACTTTCCTGGCTCTACACACAGCCAACTAAACTCTTACAGTAAAAAAAAGAATATAAAAGCTCAACAAAGCACATTAAAAAGTGATGAAATACAAGTTTTCATCCAACATTTGTATTTAGTTTGCTTAGAAAACAAGAAAAACATAGCAGGGCATTCATCACTTTTTAAATGTCAGCCTGTGAGCTTTGTTTACATTCTTATTGTGTATAAAAGTTGCAGCCAAAGAGGCTTAACTTTCAGAACAGTGATATAAACCCCATTCAGCCTGTGTTAAGAGGGATATGCTGGTGTACTAAGAGCACGAAAAAACATTTATGTAAGATAATATGGATTGCACTTATCCTTTGTGATCACCTGGAACTGAAGGCCACACAGGTACTCAGACCAACATAGCATGTTCTAATTTGTGTTGCCTGATTAAGTGCAAAATGCACAGTGGCTTTACTGTTTATTTTGCATGTAACACACTCAAGTCGCAGGCTGTGATATACAATGTTTAACTGAAACCAAAGTAGCAAAAATAACCGTCCTGAGGCTGTAAATCCGAGCCTTCCCAAACCTGAAATCCTATTTAACTTTCCACATCTGGGTTAGGGTCTGAAAAACGTACACTTGAGAAATGCTTTCAACTGAAGGACTTGTCTCCATCTTTACCTACTTCCTAATGTCCATACCTTGGCTTATTTTCCACAGCCCGAGATATTTTGAAGCATCTGACTTGTGGAAGCAAAAATAAATTGCTCATTCATGCACCACAGAGAGAATTCCTTCGCTCTCACCTAAACATAAACACACCTTTTCAGCGGGTAGCCAATCATTTTGTCCCCCCCCCCCTCCCTTACCTTAAAATAAAAGTCGGATATCAGTTTTTCTCGTAAAAAAAAATGACATGGCCACATCAGCCTTTCACCAAAGGAATGTCATCTGACGTCATCTATTGAGGATCGGATTTCTCCCTCTCCTCTTTCTCTCTTCCCTGAAAAAGTAACCGTGTGTGTGTGTGTGTGTGTGTGTGTGTGTGTTATTTGTTTTCCCCCTAGCCTATATCCCCCCCCCTTCACCGCTCATATGGCAGCATGACAATTAACTCCTGTTATTACGACATATAACCACTAAAAAAAAAAAAAGTGTCTCTCGAGTGATCTTTGGCATCTTACATTTTCCGACCTATTGCTGCCTGCCACATCTCCTGTCTCCTCTTCGCTGATGGGCTGAAGGACCTCTAATAGGCAGGCCACTGTCCTCTCATGGAGGTACAGGGGAGGCAGGAAATCGATCGTTTCGAGCAGGAGACCAATGTTTGATTTCCACGTCTGCATTAGAGAGGAGGCTGAGAGAGAAATTTGTCTTCCCTGCTCAAATAGACAGACACGTAGTCGTTTCTGAGAGGGGGAGAGAGAGGGAGAGCGAGAGGGAGAGACTGACTGGAAGGAATGCTAGGATATGCTGGAGTTTGGATTTTTTTCCTCTCCAAAGCCTTTTTTCCTGCATTCTGCATTTGCACACAAACTCTATGGAAAGTCACTAAAACATAGCCCCCTTTAAAATGCCCCAACAGTTATCCAATGCCTAATAAGCCCCTATAGTGTCAATTCAATGATTTCGCAACCCCCTCTCTGTCAAATTGTACTGCCTCAGCATCTTCCATTCCAACTTATTTTCCAGCTATAAAAGTGTTCATTTCCTGATTTTCAGCAGCCTCAACACAACAGACAATTTCCACAATGCAAGTCCCAGATGAATAAGTGCATTTTGTTTCAGGAATAGGCAAAAGAGGGAAGCTTTTCTCCTGTTGCGCACTACTCCATCTGAAGTCCTCGGAGACAAAAACACATTCTTTGGTGAAAGCAGAGAAATCGGGACCACAAAGAGCAGACTGCAAACGCACACATTCACTCGACTAGTGTGAAGAACTAACACGATCATTCCCATCGAAAAGCTATTAAGTTGTTGTTACCAAATAAACGGGAAAATGTGCCCAAAAGTTTCGATTCACCCCCGTCACCAGCAGCGAATCCGTTTTCCTTTTTCCTTTGCGCTGGCCAAGTGGCCCAGACTGCCGGCGTCAGCGCTCAGCTCTCCAAACTCCACACACACTCACACACACGCACTTCTAAAACTTTTTCAACAACGATTTCATCGACCTCCATTAACGTTTTTTGCGGGGTGGTGTCGTGCCGTTAAAGAAGTGTAAAGAGAACTCACCTCGCTGCAATAAAGTAATCTTCAAACAGACGGGGCTGCGTGTTTTTTTATTCCCAGGGTCGGGTCTTGCCTGTCTGCTGGCGCGGCGCAACGGGTACTGGGAGACTCCGCCATGTCAATCAAAACGCGACGCACATGTAGGTCAGAGCCCGCCTCCTTTTACCGTAATACACTGCGCATTGAGAAAAAAGCCCAACAGAGAGCAGAGCTGCTTCACTACCTATGTGGCACAAGAAATACACACGCTCGTCTTTTCAAGTTAAGTGGGTATTCTACAAGCAATAAAAACAAGGATATTTTTTGTTATTTCGAAATTGTTCTGTGTGTTTCTGATGCAGTTTGACTGGTAGGCTATGTATTTATCAACAATGTATCAATATTCAAATGTAAATCACTGTTTTTTGTGGGGTTTTTCTATTCACTGTGCCATAATAATCTTTGTTTCTACATTAATCATGTGGTGCCACTGATCAGGTAGAGATATACAACATCAGCTTTGACAACCCACCATTTATTTTATCTTCAAGGCTGAACATGTAAGTAGGTTGTGGTGTCCTAAAGAATTTCTGCTATGTCAGCCCCAAAAGGTGGCTGAACTGTTCTGCAAATAAAACCAAGCTGATTCCAGTTTAGTCTGGTTTACGTTTATCTTTCATCATGACGCAGAATATCTTCGTACAATAAACCTGCAACAGAAAACAAACGAACTGCTCAACCCGTGTCACCTTGCTCACTTTAATTTAATGACAACAACAAAATAAATCTCTGTCCAAGTGCTTCCAAAACAACTTAAACCACAGGCCAAAGTCCCTCTGGTGGCTGCACTGAAACCTGACATCCCAGCTGACAGGTCCAAGGGTTACAGGTCCGACTGACACGAGACATCATGACCTGATCTATACCAAAAAGTTAAAATCTGTTAAATCTGTGCTGATTTTATTGCACATGGAAAGGGCAAAAAGATGTGTGTACCAGACATAAATATACTAGAGTAAAATGGCATGGAAGGATGTTATAAAGCCATTGTGACTACAGTTTAGTGCAGTTTACTA
>NW_022991974.1:0-22500 GCF_902827175.1 Gymnodraco acuticeps | reverse complement strand
GCTTGAATTCCCGCTACTTAAAACCACAGAATATTTGCTCTGTTCTCCGCACTCCCATGTGTATCACATCACTAAAAAGCCCAAGATGTGCTTTACATTGAACATAAGACTCATGTATGGTGTTTGAAATAAAGACTCAGTGTCATGTACCCAACAGAGGACAATTGTGGGGTCCCAGAAGGATGGTTGGTTTAAACATTCAAATAATATTTATATTATTGTATCCAATACACTAATGAGGTAAATCCATTTCCCTTATTGATCTCCTCTACTAAATCCATATTATTCCCAAGGATAAAGAGAAGCAGATGAGTTAGGGTAGGGCTTAGAAACTTTGAAACAAGTGAGAAGTGAATTGTTGTGCAACGAGGGCTGTAACTCAATATCAGCGAAGCGTTCCCACGATTTTGTTATGTGGAAACATTTGGGAGTTGTGTACCGGCAGTGTGTGAGTATAAACCAAAACGTATTGATTGAAATAAACACGTAAACAAAGCCACCCTGAGTGACCTATTGGACCTTTACAGACAGACCGTCACATTAGATCAGATCGATGGAGGAGATTGGACGAGGAAAGACTGGAGGGAGCAGATATTTCCCCATGTCAGGGCCAGCTCTCCAAAACCTCCAGATGTTTACCACCAACCCAGCTGCTTTCTCTCTCCCTCCTTCTTTCTCTCCATCTCTCAGATTTGTCTCTCTCTGAGGCTCTTTAAAGCAAGCCCTCCCTGTAATCATGCACACTCAGCTCACCAGAGGTCTTTGAAGTGAGTGGAATGTGTCCAGCCATATGATAGTGCGTACTGTATATTCATATAGCGAAGAGAAAGCCAAGTCGAGGAAGCGAGTATAGAAATTGTTGGATTGCAGCCAATTCTTCTATGTGGTTCTCTAAATGTTAATTACGCCTCTGCTCCTGTCCTTACATGCATAATGTGTGTGTGTGTGTTTATGTATGCTGTATATGTTGTGTCTACATGAGTATGTGTGTGCATATGTTAGATAAAACTCTAGACTGAGACACCAGGTGACAGCTGATAATGGGCCTCCGGCAGCAGAAAAGGCTACGAAGGAACATGATGGTACGTGTGTGTGTGTGTGTGTGGTTGTGTGTGCGTGTAAGGTACTTCCTCCCATAGATGTAAGGATGGAATTTGGCTCATCGTGAGTTCAAAGGAGTCAATCCCAAAGCTCTCTCCAGACCAACAGGAGCAGACATGCCGCCCTCTCTCTCTTTGGGTCTCTGTCTCTTTGTCAACCTCTCTCTACCCATCAACCCTTCGTTCTCTCTTTTCTCAGAATTCTGCAATGCAGCTGTCTGGACCATCAGACATCAAACTAGCAACATCTATATCTATAGTGAGTGTGGTTACATTTGCACGTCCTGAATAGTGCACGTCATTGAAATATGTGTGTGTACAGAAAAAAATGTGGCGTGATTTAAATTAGATTTTTATCACTGAACTCTGATCAGCTCATATAAGTCATATAATCATAACTCATATAAGTCTCTGATCAACTCATATAAAAATGATGAATCATTATTTTTCTTTGCATGTTGTCATATTGTACTCACCTTTAAATTATGGATATATTAAAAATGATCAGGGACAGCAAATCATTTTGATGTGATAAACTGAAACAAACTATAATGTTAGGATGAACATGGAAATGTTTCTTTATTTCTGGGTGGAATTCTTTTATTTACCTTTCAGCATTTCCGTTCAGGTCTCACCTTAATATTTTATGTTAAACATTTTTTTAAATAACTCTTGATCGTTACATTTGGGCAATCTTATTCTTAATCAAGCCACATGTGTAATCATTTTGCCATCTGTAGCTAGCATTTAAAAAAAGACACTGTGGCTGGCAACATGTAATACATAATAACCATCTACAGTATAGCGGTGATAGCATCTCTACAAGCCTGCAATAATGCTGTTAGCTTAATGTAACGTTGACCAAACTTATACATCTTAGTGAAGGCTAAATACAAAGAACCGATGAGGCCAGTTGAAATTGTATACATTACATACAAAGCTAAGCATTTGATTGTTAATTATAATTAATATTATATTAATATCATAATGTAATGTAATGCATAATATCATAATGTCTTTGAAGGTAGATTTAAAGGGGACCTATCATGCTAAATGCACTTTTGTACGTCTTTTATAGGCAAGGCAAGGCAAGGCAAGGCAAGGCTTTTATACATGAATATGTGTCCCCGGTGTGTCAGGGAACTCACCAAGTGTCAGAAAACACAACCCTCTCTCTTTTCCTCCCCCAATCTCTAAAAACGGGGCTGCAACGGAGCTGATTATTATTTGAATTTTTCTGACATCAGAAAAGGGGTGCTCCGCCTATATGGGCAACTCTCCACCTATCAGTGGAATGAGAGACCGCTCGAAAGCGCTGGAGACGCTGTAGTACATCTGCCAGGCCTGTAGGTGGCGCTGTAGTCTGCCACAAAAGCAGAATCAGCCCGTACAAAAACAGGGCTGGAAAAGAGCAAATAGAGCGAAATGAGGCATGGCTAAAATGCATGATCTGTTTGGTATTTTGAAAAGAAAACTTCACAGACATGTTTTATATACGTATGGCCCTACAATATATGTTTAAAATATAGCATGATAGGTCCACTTTAAGTGTCGTAGTTCAATAGTGAAGTGAGCCAATATTTGAACCAAAATGTCAACCTCCTGGTAAGTTGGATTCATCCTATCATATGAGGTATGCCAGTTGAGATTTGTAGTATGTCTCTAACAACAGGGACACCCAATCCAAACTCCTCCTGTTTCCAAGCTCATCTCTCTGTCTTTCTTTGATAAGATGAAGATGAGGATAAGATTGGTTCTAGTTGCTTCCTCTCTTTCCAGGTCTTTCCCAAGGAGCTTTATCCGAAGCTCATGTTTCTGGTATCAATGGTGTGTGTGTGGAACAGGCACGTCTCTCGGCCTGATTCAAGACCCTCCAGTGCCCAGACACATCTCTCTGCTGTCGCCTTCCTCTCATTAATAAGATGAATTTGTTCCAGTTGTGTCCTCGCTCTTTTGGGGGATTTTCCACTCAGCGTTATCTAAAGCTTCATGTTCAGGGAAATCTGTGTTTGTTCCAGCTCTGCTAAACATGTCATGTGTTTTGACTTACAGAAGAACTTCCTGTTATGACATCACAGGGGGTGACATCACACGGCCGGGGGGGTGGGTTTTGGCAATCATGACGGAGAAATGTCCATGACTCAAAGAGCTGGTCTGCTCTGGTTGGCTAATGGCTTTGGCCCTGACATTTGGGGGAAAAACAAGCAGAGTGCCATTTCAAACAATGCCCAGTCAACTCTGACCTTCAGTGGGAGGCAAATTGCTCATGAAGAAATCACAACATGTTGGCATGCCAACTATTACACCATTCCCTGAACAATTATTGTATTCAGAAGAACAATAAACCCCCAGCAGAAACTCATGCCGACCATCAACCTTGATTTGCAATGAGTGAAAACCTCAAGAAACAAGTAAGACTAGTTGAATTAAAGAGGCCCTATTATGCTTTTTGGGGTTTTAACTTTCCTGTAATGTGTTACATTTGTTTCTTTGCATCTAGCCTGTTGCTGGAGCCGTTCTTGGTGCCAGGGAATTGCCTTAATCCGACTCTAAGGACACTTAATATTTAATTTGATTACCCCTTGCTGTCCTTTATTATTGTTTATCCATTTGTGTTTACATTCATTCATATTTGGTGTATTTTGTTGTTTTCCTTTGTTTAACCTTCTGTCAGAACCATAGCATTTTATCCTGTGCCGGACAGGTGCTGTGGGCCTGAGGCGGCAGACTCCCTGGTGGTGGCAGTGGTTTTCTTCACGTGTCCATTTTGAGTGGTGTGCAGTGTCACGGGTGATTTATTTTGGACCCCTTACTCCCTTTTTGTTAACTGCCGCCGTGGTAAGTCCAGCCCTGTCCGTTTCCCCAAAGTGGGTATTTTATTCAAATGTATTGTGTGTGGTGTTTTTAGATATTTTGTATGTTATAAATAAAACTGTATTCTGACCCTTAAAACTGTCTCTGCCCGTGTTGTAAAACGGACCTGATTGTCCTTATCAGTATTAGACCTAGTTTTTATAATTTCCTGGGGGCGAAACTCCCCCAGGTGGCGTTGTCAGCAACCGACTTCTAACACCTAGCCGCACCACACCGCCACACATATAAATGGTCTTCAAATGATAAAATCCCTGTGTTCCCTCCACACACACTCCCCTCCTGCCTGAAACGCCTCGATTGGACTCCTTTGTTTACTTTCGTAACATAGTGACATCACTATATAAGACTCATGCTTCTATTGGCTAGCACTCCAACACTCTTAAAATCCTCTTTTCACTTCGCCGTGTGCAAAATGATACTCCTTCCACGTACTTTCAGCTAGAGACTTCATTCCAACTTCAAAACGGTCACAAGACGTTCAGCTATTAAACTTGTATTCCGATTTTTGATATCTTTTAGAGTTTTTGACATATCAGTTTGAGTTTTGGTACATTTTCAGCCCGTTTTAGATTTTATAATGGTTGTCTATGGGACGGACTGTTCATGGCTAGAGTGGAGTCTCCAACCTTTCTTCATCTGAGAGCTACTTTGAAAAAATTAAAATGGCCAAGAGCTACTTGCATCACATCGTACATGATGTGCTAAAAGACATCTCTAAGCGGTTGACCAATCACAACAGAGCCGGCCAGCTAACCAATCAGAGCAGACTGGGCTCTGGTTTCAGACAGAGGGTGAAAAGAGGTGCTGCAGCACAGGCAGTATGAGAAAAAGAGCTTTTTGAACATTAAAGCATGGAGACATGTCCCAGTAGAGACACAAACTTCAAATATGAACTTAATTTGACTTTGAGAATAATAGTATAATATGAGAATAAAGTTAAAGACTAAAAATGTATTGATGTAGAGGCCTAGCCTTCAGCCATGTAGGGATGTAACGATACCAAAAACTCACGGTACGATAATATCGCGATAAAAAGTCCACGGTACGATATTTATCGCGATATTGAAAAATAAAGGAAAAAAATGTGAATATTTCTTTATTAAATAATAAATCTGATTTGTACAACATTTGAGTAGGATAGTAGTATTTTAAAGTGTCAACAATATAATAATCAGACCCTGCAATAGAATAAATAACTCACTCACTCAGCATCATCAAGGTTATCTTTTAGGAATATGAGCATGTCCACATTTCCAGGTAGAAGCTGGGATGTTTGGGCGTTTGCAATATCCCCTGTTGTGGAAACAACTCTTTTGCTTGGTACTGATGTTGCTGGGACAGAGAGATATGCTTTGGCCATGGGTGACAGCAGTGGGTAAAACTGTGCATTGTCTCTCCACCACTTCAAACACAATACCGTTTTTGCCAAGAAGGTGAGGCTTATTGACAGGGCGAGATATAAATATAGGCTACTGTTGGTACTTGTCAATGTCTCTAGGTATGTACATGTAGCCAGTGGTGTAGTGGGGATTTTTTTACTGGGGGGACGCTATTTTAATCAGGTCATCCCAAACAATGCCACACAAGTGCGCACGCGCGCAGTGCACTCACAAAACGGGCAGACAGGTCCACAGAAACTACCGGTATGCTTAGTCCTACTTTAGTTACTGTACTGCAAAAAGCAGACGTCGCTGCGCTCAACACACACACAGACTCAAAACCATGGACACACTGGCACATAAGTTACATAAACAATTTATAGGCCTAAATTGCATAAGCTACAGCAGGGGTGCCCAACCAGTCGATCGTGAGATGTGTCTAAAAATAGAACAACAATATTCAGTTTTATCGTTAACGTCCTATAACATAATCTTCCTGTGCCAGAATAATGCACTTGAACGCATCAAAGCTTTGTGATTGGCCAGCGTGACCCCTGTGTCGGGGCGTGGCTGGTGGGCAGTGCACTAGTTCGCTGACATTGTCCGTGTCAACAGGAGTGACAGTCCGCACACACACAAGACCGCAATTAAGCAAGAAAGCCCAAAATATATAATTTTCACTCCGAGTGGGAGGATGATTATTTTTGTATCTATTCCAATTCAAAGTCCATCTGTCTCATCTGCAATGCGAGCGTGGCTTTATTGAAGAAGGGTAATTTAGGAGCGGCATTTCAAAACAGTGCACAAACGCTACGAGACGGAATTCCCTCCTAATTCTGCCCTACGCTCCAAAAGGGGAGGGGCCTGAAAGGACAGCTAAATGCACAGCAGTCCATTTTCACCAGGCCCAACAACAAGAGCAAGGCTGCTACCAGAGCATCTTATCGTGTCAGTCACGTTCTTGCGAAACACATGAAGTCTTTCAAAGACGGCGAAGTTGTGTAAGAAGCATTCCTGGAGGCTGCCGACGCGCTTTTGGGGGACAGTAAAAATAACAGTAGCATTTCAACAGGTTTTTGATATAATAAAAACTCAAGTTAGATACCGTTATTAATCAGCTGTAAGTTTTAGTTTGTTTGAACTTATTCATTATAATTATTGTACAAAATGGTATAAGAATGCAAACTTAAAATGATTATAGTCTATTATCAATTCAGGTTAAGAAACTAGTGTTGCTTGCATCCTATTTTAAAGGCATTTCTTTTTATAATCTACTCAAATGCAACAAAAAAAGGGTTTGATTCTATTAATTTTGTCTTTTTTATTGCACTGTTGCAGCAGATTCCTGTGTAGCTTCAGATCTGAGTTGTCTTATTAGTAAGCCTAACTAATTAACTGCTAACTAACTAACTGCTACTTTTGTAGCAACACTATTTTTATATAATGGCAAAGAAAGGGTTCAGAGTCTTTTCTTTTTTCCTGTGTCATATCATATGTGGCAGCACTGTTCAATGTTTCTTGAAAACATTACCCACTGTAGTGACGTGTGAATAAACTCAAACTCTGTATCAACAACACTGTTGTGTAACTTCAGTTAAATACTTGTATGTGTGTAGATTAGAAAGAGGTAAGATAAAGCATCTGCAGTATTTTATGAAGTATTAATCGTACAAAGGTCAGTTTTATACAAGTAGAAGTGTGTATTTACCTGGTAGTATTGGCTACGCCTCTCTATTTGGACTGGTAGATCTCGGCAGACTGACAACTTTAAAAGTAGCTCTCGGTTCAAAAAAGGTTGGGCACCCCTGAGCTACAGTATTGCAACTAAGCAGACAGCGCTGCTTCTCTATCTCACATATACTTTCAAAATCTATTTAAAATTCATAACAAAACAAACAAAATTCCCAAAGTTGTCCTGAAATTAACTTATTAAATAAACAAAACCAAAAATATAGCCTACTTATGCAAACAACATTGAATCTGGACTTGAAATTATTCTGATTAGGCCTAGCCTATATTGCAAATAAGCAGACAGCGCCACACACACACACACACACACACACACACACACACACACACACACACACACACACACACACACACACACACACACACACACACACACACACACACACACACACACACACACACACACACACACACACACACACACACACACACACACACACACACACACACACACACACACACACACACACACACACACACACACACACACACCACACACACACACACACCACACACACACACCACACACACACACACACACACACACACACACACACACACAGCGTTTTGAAGACCGATACATCCGAAATGGATGAACAAACTTTGCAGCCCAGTTTCCCAGCGTTGCAGTCTATCCACGGGCATGCCTCTTGTTTCCTCCGCTACATCTCCTCCGTCCATACCTCTGGGAAAGGTGAGCCAGGGGAACGTTGCTAGCGCAGCTAACGTTAACGTTAGTGCTAGCATTATCCACGTCTTTTGGCGGCTCTTCTGGTGATGTAGTGCTAGTAGCAGCTTCACTTGTAGCTTCGGTGCTGCTAGCCTCTTTCTTCTTGTGAATTATATTCTTTTTAGAAAATAAGTCAAGTAAAAAATGTTTGCCTGCCATTTTTCGTTAGCGTTCTTGAGGGAAAGAGCTGCCGCAAAACTGGCGGGCGGCGAGCTGGCCGTGGGTGTGTCACTGACACACCCCCAGCTCGCTGCAGGGTCACGAGCGTGATGACGAATCATCATTTTTTTAGGAAATCGTTTTTATTTTGTATTATAATTACTGTGAAATGTATTATGTTTTTGTCATTATTAGAACAAATACACACTTACAACTGATAAGACTGGCAATTATTTTATATTTATTAGACTATTAAAAAAAAGATCATGCTCCAAATAAGTGGGGGTACGGCGTACCCCCGCGTCCAACGCCCATTACACCACTGCATGTAGCCCTGTAAATACGTGGTCCTTTTGTGTTATCTGTTGTTGTATGTTCATGTTGTAACCTACTTTCTGCCATGTTGGACAGGTCTCCCTTGAAAAAGAGATCGATGATCTGAATGGGACCATCTGGTTAAATAGAGGTTTAAAAAAAAAAAAAAGGAAAAAAAAAATTATTTAATTCTTTTTTTTAAATCGCGGTAGATTTTGTCAGTCTCACGACGGTATTGAGACATTTATTCACCGCGATATGGCGATATTCGATATATCGTTACATCCCTACATGTTAGTGTCATGGCTTTAAGGATGAAAATGTCAGTAAATACCTGAACAACTATTGGACACTTTGCCATGAAATGTGGTACTGACTTTTATCCGATGAATCATTATGACTTTGTTGATTCTCTTATATCTCCTGTATTGCCTCCAGAAAGTCAAATGTTAAAGTTATCCTGTAAAGTATCTCAATATTAACAACATAGATTGGTAGAGACATTACAAGTTGCCTGATTATAGTTGCTATAGTTGAGGACACAGATGATATTCTACTAAAGAGGGGAAGGATGAGGATGGTGATACTGGTAAAGAAGTCATCCCACTTAGTAGTACCAGGGTCCGCTTGAAAAGCCCCACAAATGAATTGTACCAAATTACATTGACAAAAACATCTATGAGACAAAGAAAATTCAGGACTTCCTGTTTTGGTCCAATGTTTCTCATGACAACAGTGACGAAAGTGATTCGGTACAGAGCTGCTGATGTCAGGTATGCCAGTAGCAGTCCAAGACATGAGGGTCGAGTACCCTGGCATTAAATCATCCCTTGTACTTGAGGACAAAAAACAAACTCTAAAAACCTCACCAACCTTGAAATGTTACCAGTATCAATTTAAATGTTTTTGAAAGAGGATATCATGTTCTAGTTTGAAGTTCTTGATATGGATGCCAAATAAATCATCCTTCAGGTAGAAGGTCAGAACGCCAGACCCTCAGAACTTTAAAAGGCTGTAAAGCACACTCTGCAGAGCCTCAGTGCAGACAAACACACTTACTGTACTCACTGTGTGTGTACACAAGGAGGGCTGGATGACGAACGTGTGTGTGAGACTTGTTTGTGTGTCTGAGTTGAGAGGAGGGGGTTGTACGTAGGCAACCGTAAAAAACCTTCAAGGAGAGTTATTATTCTTGAAACATATTTTTATTTAAACTTTTAAACTTCAAAAAAAGCAACAAATGACAGCGCTGGGCAAAGAAAAGGGAAAGAAGAGAAGGACATTGGTAAGGAAAAAAGAACAAAAGGAAAGAAAGAAAGAAAGAAAAAGAGAAAGAAAGAAAGAAAGCCATGCCAATACAATAATCATCAGTATTTGAATACGTGTCAGCCTACTCAAGTCTCCTCTGCACAGAGGAAGTACATCAAAATAAAAGTCTTCCGTCTGCATATCAAAGTAGAGATTTCATTTCAAAGTAAAAGTTTTGCATGGCTTTTCTCCCGGCTTGATGCTGCATCAGGACACAATCGGAGTCCCAATGCCTTCAACAGTTCTTCTCAAACACTGTCTCCATCAGCTGGTCTCCCTGGGAGTGTGTGAGTGTGTGTGTGTCGCCACAGCGAGAAAAAGCATCAGTCCCAGAGGTCTCCACGTGAGATGTTTGTCATATGTTGTGATTGTCAGATCCTCATTTTCTTCTGATGATATCCACCGTGCATCGAACACACAAACATACATACATCCATCATAATTTACCCCCCTTATCCCGAGCCACACAGTGGCACAGCAATACAAACCATCAAAATACAACAACAAATCGCAGCCGTTATATCTATAATGGCTTATCATTAGTTATTATTATAATAATATATTTAATACACAGTCAGGCACATTTACAATGGCAATAGAGCATAACAGGGTCAACTTAAGGTCCTTAAGGCCTTACAGCATCCACTAGCGTTCTCCCTTTCTATAGCAACTAAAGTGTGTGTGTGTGTGTGTGTGTGTGTGTGTGTGTGTGTGTGTGTGTGTGTGTGTGTGTGTGTGTGTGTGTGTGTGTGTGAGTGTGTGTGTGTGTGTGTACAGTAAATGTCTGTGAAGGAGGTATATGGCAGTGAATTTGAAGCCATTGTGTACAAAAGCTGTCCCTTTCCTAATTAAAGAGTTATACTAGCGTGCACACACACTCTGACCCTGGGAATCACATCCAATGGCAACAACTATGACGTATTATCAGCCCGAAACTGAGAGCTACACATCACACGCTCCTAAAACACACCCCTGTATTATGATTTCTGAGCACACACACACACTGCTAGCTATTACAGTAAGGGCAGTGTTCACATGCAGCTGTCTCTGGGAGTGATGGAGGGTCGTTTTATTCCAATTAAAAAGCTACATTTAACCAAGTATATCTATGTATGTGAACAGTTCTGATTTGATTGAATTGTAATGTATCCATCTCTGAGATTTCTGCAAATACAATAACAATTAAAAAATGATGCTGTTGCAAAAAGCCTAGAAAAATGAAGTAGCTTAAATATAACTAAATTCCCCTTATTTGCACTGTAATATGGTTGAGGTGAAATCGCAAAGATTCCTAACACTTTTTCAAATCAAACCAAAACTATCTGCAGGCTAGATAATACCTAAGGTTTGAGAGTAGCCATTGTTTGGGGGATGTGTCCCTTTAAAAAGGCAGTGGTGTGTAAAAAAAGTTTCATTATCAAACGTTTCATGACAAAGAGATGTTTAAGCGGAACAAATAAAAATGTTGGCATCAATTTCAGAAACAGATCAACGTAATAACCAGGTACTGTACATAATCAACAAGGAAGGGAGAAAAACACTGTGCTGAATAATTGCATGAGACTGACAGGAAGAGCTCACATTTCCTATGCTATTGCATTATTGCAAATGTTACAGGTGGAAATGTGTGGGAAACTCTACCAGAGAGTTTGATATGTTTGTCAACACGCATATGTCTCACTGTGGCCTGACTGTGTGGTCAGACACTTTTTTTCTAGGGTTTAAAAATAAGTGCAAAGGGAGTCCAGAGGTGGAGCGCTGATAGTGCTGCACTAATAATAGAGCAGCTCAGGCTGTGCAGTAAACTGAACTCCCTCTCTTGAAGTTGGCCAGCCCTTATGCACCGAGTGACTGTGATGTCCTGCAGTGACACAGACTGGCCACAGAGAGGTACTGTTACATGATTCCTCCCTGAAGGGACTGGAGGTTTAACAACTTCCTTTAACAAGGAACGCAGTGACATGCTGTGCGGGCAGCAGGTTTCTGATGGCAGTGTCTGTCTGGATGTATCATTACTGAGCAGATGACTGCTCTTTTTCAGTTCCTATCGCTATAATTGTCCATTTCTGTGTCCATATTTATCCAACTAGGACACTGTTTGTGTAACTCTAGGTCTCTGTCTGTCTACCTTCAGATGATTGTCTTTTGGCAGGATTGTCTGTATAAAAATTCACATTTACATTATAAGTACACAGAGATTATTCGTCTTGATTACTTTAAGAGCTTATAGTACATTTCTCCCCACCATCTTTCGCTTTGTTCTCTCGGACGAATCAAAGAGCACGAGGCAGTGAAACAGTTCTCTGTATAAATACAGAAGTGATATTGCACCAGACACAGAACAGTACTGGTTTACGGTCACACACAAACACACGAAAAACGATGAGCCTGCTCTGAGGAGGCTCCAGAGTCATCGAGAGACAGATGTTTCTCTCTGTCTTTACGTCCATGCATCTTTTGGTGCTCCATTCTGAAGGGACCTTCAATCCATTTTTTTCCAGGAAAAATACCCAAGAATCCAGGGAAGAGTTTTATGCTGACAGGTCTGAAATGACCAGTTTTTCCATTTTATTCCCAATCTCTCCTGAGACTTGAAGCTCCTCGGACTCATAGTCATCATCAAAAGACCTGAAAACACAACACACAGCAAAACTGGTTAATTTGAATTATAGTTTAACTGTCCTGACAAACAAACTCATCTTCAGATACCAGAATATCAAAATATTGTATTGTGTATTTCAATACTTGGAGATGCACATAGGCATGTATAATAATAATAATACATTACATTTATAAAGCGCTTTTCCTGGTGCTCAAAGTGCTTACAAGCAAGTAAAACAAAATAACAACAAAAGTAAAAAGTGTTAAGATAGGTGGAGGCAAGATAGAAAAGGTGAGTTTTATGTGTGTGTGTGTGTGTGTGTGTGTGTGAGAGTGTGTGTGTGGCATAGGATTACTATCCTTGTGGGGACCTAAATCTGTTTACACAGTCACGTGTGGGGACTGGCTTCCCTTATGGGGACAAAATGGAGGTCCCCATGAGGGGAATCATTCATTTTAGGGTGAAGACTTGGTTAGGGTTAGGGTAAGGGTAACGGTAAGGGTTAGGCATATGTTGGTTAAGGTTAGGATACGTCTCCAGGAAATGCATGTAAAGGCACGGACACACCAGGCCGATTATCGGCGTCGGTGGGCGTCAGGCCGACGATGAGCGTCGACACGCCCTACTCAGATTGGTGTGTCCCGCACCGTCGGGTCTTTTCAGCCGGGCAGTCAGTCAAAGGCAGTCGGCAAAATAAATCACTCTGATTGGCTGTTCAGCTAGCGAATCAGTGCATGAGAAGCTAAACGGAAGTGAGGGACCTAAACAAACTATTAAGAAGGCAAATCTGAGATTTAATTTAACTCCAGCTCTCGACACAGGTTCGGGAAAGCCCCATAAGCTTCTCGCTGTAGAGTGAAAATGGAACGCACACACTGTTGTTTGTTTAAATCACGCAGTCTGTTCTTCTTCTCTCGGTGTATCATGCAGTCTGTGTTCCGGTTGTTGCCTCTTTTGAATGACGAATACACACTACCGCCACCTGCTGGTAAGGAGAGTTATTGCCACTCACGAATGCGCAGTTCGTACGTGCTTCTTGGCCGTCGGATGAAGTCTTTGTGGTGTGCTCCAGTGCGACACATGGCCAAAACGCAGAGACGACGCAACAGTCGGGGTCCGTCTGTGTCAGTTCTTTGTTGTCAGATTGGTGTGTCCGGGCCTTAAGTCAATGTAATGTCCACTGAAGTAATGTATACATGGTGTGTGTGTGTGTGTGTGTGTGTGTGTGTGTGTGTGTGTGTGTGTGTGTGTGTGTGTGTGTGTGTGTGTGTGTGTGTGTGTGTGTGTGTGTGTGTGTGTGTGTGTGTGTGTGTGTGTGTGTGTGTGTGTGTGTGTGTGTGTGTCGTACCCTTCGTGAAGCTGCTCGTTTGCATTCTCCTCTGCCACCAGGATCTCATACTCTTCTGAGGCATATTTATCCCAATCCGAGGGCTCTGGACCTTCACTATCAATGTCCTGAAACAACACATACACAGCAACGATCAGTCTTTTACAGGAAAGAGAGGAGTTCATAGTTTATTTTACAAGACACAAGAAAAAGCACAAACAGAGTAGTTACTTCATAGCAATACAAAATGAAACCTGGGAATGTGGATGTATCAAACCCCTGTAGCCATTTGTCTAGTAGTGATATTAATGGAGATATAATGGGAGTAAATCAGTCAAAGTAGTCTATTAAGCACTTTGAATTGCCTTGTGTTGAAAAGTGCTATATAAATAAACTTGCCTTGCCTATTATATTTTTAAAAAGTATACAAAATTATAAAAAAACGATTTTCTCTTTTGCAGGAAGGAAATCAAAATCCTGTGTTCCCCTTCAAATTGATAGCTCCTGCAATGTGGCTGTATATGACACATACAGATGTGAATGCTCACCTTTTGCACAGCAAATGGGTCTCTTTGTTCGTGGTCCAGGTATTTCTCCAGGTTGAAGAAGGTGTCGAAGAATATGTGGGCCATCCGACAGCGCTTCAAGTCACCAAGGGTTATCTTACCTGGAGAAAACAACAGATACACAAACAGACGTACAGTAGGTGTGAAGTTTGGAAAGCAAGGGTGAGAAGCAAGATTCCACTTTCTTAAAAAGAGCGAGTGTTGACGCTAACCTGAACTCTCGGGTTTGACCAGGTCGAGCATCTGGCACAGCAAATCCTGGAAGGGCAGCGGTTCGATGCCCATCCTCTCCATCCTCTCACACTGTTCCTCATAGAAATACTCCAACTCAAACATGGACAGAACACCATCGCCATCCACATCCATGCAGCGGTACCAGTACTCTATACTGGAGGGAGAAACAACAAACGCACAATGAATTACACACCACAGTCACAGACAAAACTAAAAAGGTGGAAAAGTGCATTTGCAAATAAAGTGACATCTGGCTGGGATTCTAAATGTCTATTAGACACACGCGGGGAGAATAAATGCTCTGACAGATGCTAAATCACGCAGGACCGAACGATTGTAAATCACCTGGTGGGATTTTTCTTGTCTTCTTCCGACATGAGGAACCAGACGAACTCGGCGTAGCTCATCCTGCCTTCCCTCTGCACAGCGTTACCCCTGGAAACAACAGAGACACATTCAATACTGCCATCATGGTGAAGTAATCAGCTCCACTGTGTTTGTTCATGTCTGTGTTTCCACTTACCGAGTAACTGCCCCCGAAAACAATCTTTCAATGATTCTGTTTGAGGATGCTGTCACAGGAGAGAATGAGAAAAGTAAGCAAATGTAACAAACAAATGGAAACTGTTGTCAAACATACTGTAGAGCAGTGCTTCTCAAACTTTTTTCAGTAATGTACCCCCTTTGAAACATTTTCTCAGCCAAGTACCCCCTAACCGATCCCGACATTTTTTGATCGAAAAAGCCTATATAAATAATTACAATATAGTGATGTTCCCTCAGTGTGTGATGTATTAACTCCTTCGTGGTATGCATTACAACAAACTAAGGATATTTTCATTTTATGCATGAAAAAAAATAACATAACAGATTGTTTTATAAATGTAAGTAATATGTTATTGTGAAAAACTATACAATACAATACACACATTTGACATGTTTATATGAGGACCCCCTTGGTGGTTCTAGGAATGTTTTATATAAAATTGTGTTTTCTATTTAACTTATTTTACTAAGATTATTTTTTTAATTAACCTTTTTTTTATGTCACGTACCCCCTGCAGTACCCCAACGTACCCCCAGGGGTCCGCGTACCCCCATTTGAGAATCACTGCTGTAGAGCATACAGTTCAACCATTTGCTTAAATACTGAATAAGTTCATTTAAATGTGGCTAAGTGGTAATTTTACGTAGTTAACGGTGTAATGCATTTCACATCAGAGAGCGTTGAGTCTGAGACAAACAGCTGTCGTTTCTACATTAGCTAGTCAGAGCTGAACAAGTGGCAGATACGCAAGGGAATGTCTAAAACAGTCTCTCTCTGATTATTTACTGGCCAAAATGTTTTTATATAGCCATAAAATAAATAACAAATATGCCTCTTTATAATCTATACATCCTATACATATCTATTTTGATTTTAAGGATTCTTTCTTGATATAGTTTAAACATTTGTAGATGTGTATGGTCTGGATGTGTTCCAGTCGGGACTCTTTGAGTGGTCCTTACTGTGTTCATTGTATCTGGCCAGGTCTTTGGGGTCGATGTAGAGGTCATGGTCAGTGTCCAGCTCCCAGAACTTGCAGTAGATAACGTAGAAGTGTTCGTAGGAGAAGTAGTCTGTGATCTGGTTGATGTCGTCCTCCTCCTCCAGCAGGGCCAAGGTCTGCAGGAAGTTACTCCTGCGCAGCTCCATCATGGTCATACGACCCGTCCACGAACGGTTCACCACGTAGAATATCCGCTGGATCACCTGGGATAACAGAGTGTCAAAAGAGGCTATGATTAGCAGAGGATAAAGATATCAGTTCACCAAAAGACACAAAATCAAACCATGTACCAAATATAGCATTATATATAGTCAGATATTTGCCTCGACTGTTTCCATGACTGCTTTTGTCCTAAAAGGCTAAGGCAAGGCAAGTTTATTTATACAGCACCTTTCAAAACAAGGTAATTCAAAGTGCCTTACAAAACTGAAAGACATTAAGAAATAGTGCAGCGGAAACACATTATAAAATGGCATTAAAAAGCAAAGATAATAAAAACGTTAGTTGAGCAGTAATGAAACACAAGATTAAAGCACATGAACACTTCATACATAATAAATAAGAATAGAAATCAAGAGAAAATGAAAACACACGCCAAAACAGTTTTACATTTTCAGTCAAAATATAAAGCTTAAGATATTTGAATAGCTGAGTGAGTGGAGGGACTGTGAAATGTGTTTTAGTTTTGGCTAATGGGGGTCTAAAAATAGATCGAGAACGAAAGGTCTGACTCTGACCCGGAGCTGTCAGGCTGGACAGACTCTATGAAAATAGCTCGAAACTCACATGGGATCTTTCCAGGCCCCGGCATCCGGCTGTTTTAACTGTAGGCCTCATCTTTCCATGAGGAAGACCCACCCACAATTCAATCTACAACTAATATTCTTGTCCTCATTCACAATACGAGTCAGACAGGTCTTTAGCATACCATGGAAACGAGGGGGGCCGTGCTCTCTGTCCTGAAACACAACACTTCGGCTCAGTAAAGAGCGGATTAACACCCATTTCCTGGTACATGGACTGGCCCCCCAGGGCTATTAATGTGTCACCAGAGATGGCAAAAGCACACACATCCTTTACTCAAGTAGAAGTACAGATACTTGTGTTTAAAATACTTCTAAAAGTAGAAGTACTGACTAAACTTCTTTACTCAAGTAAAAGTAGAGAAATATGGGCTTTGAAATGTACTTCAGTAAAAAGTACCCATACCTAGCAGCTGTTTTAAAGAGTACCTGACCTCCCTTTATATTAATAGAACAATAATGTAATTCTTAGCTAATGAATGTTTCCATGCTGAACAACGGCAACATGACAACGTTTCCATTGGTCCCTCTTCTTTAGAGAAGACCAGGAAATGATGGATACACGGATCGTGTTCAAATCAATAGGCACGCAATGACTCTAAATAATAATGATCACGCATCAAACACACATTCAAACTAAAGGAACCAGCCTGTTTAGAAAATGTAAGAAGTAGAAAGTACAGGTATTTGTGTTCAAAAAGTAATAAGTAAGAAGTAAAAAGTCGTCAGAATAATAAGTAGTGGAGTAAAGTACTGATACCATAAAAATGTACTTAAGTAGTCCACTACTTCCCACCTCTGTGTGTCATACAGTAGCCAGTGAGCTGGCCTAAACTGAAGGAAGTGTCTTAATATGGGTATGTGGAGGGTCGGGGTCCCTTTTTTTTGGGGGGGGGGGGGGGCTTCAGTGTTTCCGTGACGATCCTCTCTGCACTTATACTCAGCAAACCTTTCTCTTCTAAAGCACGTTTTTCTGCTGCACACACACACACACACACACACACACACACACACACACACACACACACACACACACACACACACACACACACACACACACACACACACACACACACACACACACACACACACACACACACACACACACACACACACACACACACACACACACACACACACACACACACACACACACACACACACACACACACACACACACACACACACACACACACACACACACACACACACACACACACACACACACACACACACACACACACACACACACACACACACACACACACACACACACACACACACACACACAAAATTCTGAGATGTCACAGATATTTGATACTGATGGCTTTGATTCGATGCTTTGCACAGTGGTTGCAGCGGTGGTTTTATCTTTTTTTGACGGTACAATACCTCATATTTTATATCTTCATGGAATGTTGAGTATGACACATCTGTAAAATAAGTGATTTATAAAGCAGCTAGTAACTTAAGCGGTCACACGTGTTGAATGGATTCAAAAGGTAAAAGTTTAAAGGACAGAAGTAGAAGTATAATTAAATGGAAATAATAAATTAGAAGTACATTAAAACTCTCAATTTTGTTGTTGAATTTGTTAATTTTCTAATGTAATTATATTCTTGGTCTGTACGTTAAACTGATTTCTAGTAACTGTACACTTTTTATTTAGTTATTTTATTTATTTTGTAGCATTATTTTGTAATCTGCCATATGTCTAATGTTGGGGAATGTTCAGTTGTGTGTGTGTAATGTGAAAAATGTAAAAAATTAATAAATACATGTTTAAAAAAAAAGAATAATACACGAATAATCAAAATAAAGACGTTGCTCGATAATACCCAACACAGCGGACTGATACAATGTTGATGTTAGTAGTCCTATTGTCAGATTGAAATACACGAAAGTAATCAAATGAAACAAAAGTGTATCTGATGTTTTCATGCCATTTACCGTTGTTATGTAGCGGGAATGGAATTCAGGCGCATCTTTCAGAAAGGTGAGCCCAGGATGCGTGTCCACTATGTCCTGATGAGACAAACAGGAAACAAAACTTCATTTATACGACTTCAAGGTTCAAGGTTCTTTATTGTCAAACTAACATAGCTACAGAGTAATTATGTCGTTGAAAATCTTAGGTCACAGGCCTCTCCAACAATGCAACACAATAATACAGATAAGCAGACAATATTAAAACAATATTAAAATATACTATATTAAAAGTAATACAAAAATAAAAATGGTTTTAAAAAAAGTGAGAAAAGAAAAAGTGGAATAGTGCAATACGAGTCTATATACAAGTTATTGGAATGATATATTAGATAAATAGATAAATAATTACTAAGTAGCAGATGAATGTTATGGATGTTGTTACAACAGTTCAGGTGTTTGACGGCCCGTCCACACTACAGCTTCAAAAAAAGCTTGGCGTGTCTGAAGCTCGACCAACAACCAATCACATGAATCTCCCGCCCCTGACACACAAGCAGCGGTTTGATTGGCTAGAGCTTGTACTGGCATATGATTTGATTGGCTGACGCTTCCACCGAAAGCTTCAGAAGCTTCAAAAGTTGAACATTGCTCAACTTTTGCAGCCTGACACGCCAGGAAAGCTCCGCTCTGCTTCCCACAATGCAGTTCGGCGAAAAGTGACGTCACCCCATTCAAAGTGAATGGGGAGAAACCGTTTTTGAAGCTGTCGAAGCTGTAGTGTGGACGGCCCGTAACAGTCTTGATGGTAAATACAGAAGACAGCACGGAGAGAGTGTAATGTCTGTCTTGCGTGTAAAATTCTTAGGTTTACTTTACATGTCTTGTATTTAGTATATCCATATCTTTTTATCTTTGTCGTTTTATTTAAGTATGTAGTTTATTTCCTTTTTATATATCCTTATAAGATAATGCTCTTCAAATCTCAAAATACAATCCTTTGTCTTTTACTGTACATCATCCTCTTTATTTCTGCAAATGCATGAATGTGGTTTTGTGGTTCTTTCATGTAAAGAGAGAAGAGCTTTGATACAACCTGACAGAGATGGCAAAAGTACACATCCTTTACTCAAGTAGAAGTACAGATACTCGCGTTTGAAAATACTCTGGTAAAAGTAGAAGTATCAGAATCAGAAACAGGTTTATTGCCAGGTAGGTTCGCACATACTAGGAATTTGACTTAATGTCATGGTGCATACATAAAATATAAAAAACAAGAAATCTAATATAAAACAAAACATATTTTTCACCGTAATAAAATACAGTTAAATAGCAATACAAATGAAATAAAGCAGTAATTTACATGGAAACAGAATTGTATTAAAACGAATTTTAAAATATAAACTATGAAATGTGAAATATGAATATGTGCAGAAAGGAGTATGAACATTGTGTGCATTAATGTAATGCATATAGTCTATGATGTGGCAGAGGTAATGTGTCAGTGGGGGGGCCGGGCCTTGTTTAAGAGGCCGGTAGCGGAGGGGAAGAAACTGTTCAGGTGGCGAGAGGTAGTAAGTACTGACTAAACTTCTTTACTCAAGTAAAAGTAGAGAAGTATGGGCTTTGAAATGTACTTAAGTAAAAAGTACCCATAACTCCCAGCTGTTTTAAAGAGTACCTGACCTCCCTTCATATTAACAGAACAATAATGTAATTGTTAGCTAATGAATGTTTCCATGCTGAACAACGGCAACATGACAACGTTTCCATTGGTCCCTCTTCTTTAGAGAAGACCAGGAAATGATGGATACACGGATCGTGTTCAAATCAATAGGCACGCAATGACTCTAAAGAATAATGATCACGCACCAAACACACATTCAGACTAAAGGAACCAGCCTGTTTGGAAAATGTAAGAAGTAGAAAGTACAGGTATTTGTGTTCAAAATGTAAGAAGTAAAAGTAAAAAGTCGTGGAGTAAAGTACTGATACTAGAAAAATGTACTTAAGTACAGTAACGAAGTATTTGTACTCCACTACTTCCCACCTCTGCAACCTGAAACTACGATTGATTGATGTTGATTAAACTGTACCTGCATCAGAGGGATGAAGTCCTCCTGCTCCAGGAAGTTACAGCTGGGTTTGGCTAGCAGCGAGATAAACTTTGACGCATCGTCGTGGCAACTGTGCAACAACCTGCAGGAGAGGACAGTTTTGGACAGTTAAAATGGACTGATAAGACTTAGGATGTGTAGGACTTGATGAACTTGAGGTCTCTCTTACTTCCTCCAGGTTGCAACGAAGGAGTGAACAGAGACGAAGCCCGTCCTCTCACCGCCTGCTGTGTAGAACATGGGGCCCTTCCAGTAGAGTGGACACCCGCATGCCTGAACAGAAAGACAATACAACCATTCACTTACCCGGAAAAACAATCGCATGTTGTTCAAACCACAGAGTTGGTTTTTTTAAGTTGGTGATAAGACTGCTTAGGAAAGAGTGCATTAAAAAAATAGCGCTGCATCAACCAGACAATGTGTGGGCAGCGATATCTCATATTTCATATTTCTGAAAAACCATCAAAACACAGTGTTTTCTTTCCAAAATTAAAGATCACACTGCTTAGAAATATGTTGTTGTTACATCACTGCATTAACCAGACAATGTGTGGGCAGCGATATTCTGAACAATATGTCTCCATGGAATAAATGTGTCTGGTAGCAAGATGTTAATCTTACATATGACTGCCAAGAAATATTGATGCTGTTCTTTTCATATTTCTGATGCTTCATACTTCAGAGCAGGTTCATAAGGATGATAACATTTAGTCTTAATTATTTACCTACCTTTATTTTATAGGTCATAATCTTTTTATTTGTATTTCTGTTGTACCTATATGTTCACTTTGTTTTATGGGGTTTTATATTTTATATTGTTGCATCGACTCAGTTGTCTTGTGTCTTATCTGTCAGAGAGAAACCATGATTTATTTTATATTATCATACATTTTACCTCCTTGTGTCTATTAACCTGATCAAATGTTATATTTTGTATGTACCTTTTAAAGTTCTTTAACATGTGATGTGTCATTTTGTAAAGCACTTTGATCTGCATGTGTTGTATGAAAAGTGCTATATAAATAAAGCTTTATTATTATTAAAGCAGGAGTAAAGAGTGTTTCTGGGATGTTCTAGGATTATGAACATTGCAATGTCTATTGTTGAACTGCTGACCTTTGCGATCTTGCCCATCTCATATATGTCCGCCTTCTCCTCCTCGAACTCAGTGTAGGCCGCCTCGATGGCAGCGATGGTGGCGTCGTGGCCGGGGGCCGGGCCCATGGCAGGGAGCCCCCGGGGGTAGTAGAACCTGGGAATGTTGATGGCAGGGGGGCGGCGGGGGGGTGGACGATCACCGGAGCCGGGGGGGGGCTTGGGTGAGCGCGGGGGGGGGGGGTCGGTGTGGTCGGGGCCAGGGCCGGAGCCGGAGTCGGTGGAGGTGTGCCTGGCTTCTTCTCCGGTTTGGCCTGGACCTGAAAAGAGAGAGAAGGGACATCAGGTTTGTACTGTTTTCACTGTTTTGCCTGTTTTCACTGTTTTTCACTGTTTTTTCACTGTTTTCACTTTTTTTCCCTGTTTTTCCCTGTTTTTCACTTTTTTTCCCTGATTTTCCCTGTTTTTTTACTTTTTTTCACTGTTTTTCACAGTTTTTCACTGTTTTTCACTGTTTTTCACTGTTTTTCACAGTTTTCCCTGTACATTTTACATTCATATTCTATTTAATATTGAATAATCCATTCTTGCACAATAATATCCTGCATTATATTTGTTTGTTACTAGAAATGTACATTTCCACATGTATATTTTCCACATGTATAT
>NW_022991973.1:1399473-1440737 GCF_902827175.1 Gymnodraco acuticeps | reverse complement strand
ATAGTGGAACACAAGAATACCAGCTAGAACACCCTGTTATCCTTGAGAACATTGCTTAGGGCCGCTTTGAAGTGATGACAGTGTGTGTGTGTGTGTGTGTGTGTGTGTGTTTCTGGGCAGGATCAGGCAGGATTTCAGAAACTGTACGTCAAGACAAACAAGTCTGCCGTTAACAATGTGTGACGTGTGGGGCCCAGACAGACACAAGTTTTTTGCATTCCTGATCTCTTGGCTTACCTAATGGAGTCAGCTGTTTCTTGTCTCAAAGGTGTTGCCTCTCAAAGTGAGACATGTATATATAAACACACATACAAGGTTACAAAAAGGCCATATCACTTTCTTTCGTTCGCCAAACAAGAGATGCATCATGGTTTCAAGTTTTGATCAATAATTTATTAACCAGTGTAATTTTTAACAGTTTAGCTCATCGGAACATTGGGTAGTTCCCCTTTCTCCAAATAAGCATTTCCTGATACTGAGGTGACACAATTATTTGTTATCACTCTCTCAGCATGTAATGGTTGTACTGTGGGAATTTGCATTTCGGAGCCAAATGCAGCTCTAAACATGTTGAAGGTCCATAAGCACTGTCAAGTGCACCCTTTGAAGATAGTGCACTTGTGTCCCTCCCTACAGACACTCCGATGCTGAAATAACTACTACAAATGGGATTTCAAAACGCATAACAAGTGCCCTTTACGCTGTACAGAACAAATACAAAATCAATTCTCTGAGGTTCGAGGAGGCCGAGAGGAGCAGCAGTGAAAACCCGACTGATGCACTGACTGACTGATCAATAACCCCCTTTTTGTTATTAGAAACTGTTGTCTCATGTTTTATTCTTTTCATCTGTCAACATTTCAGCTAATAGCTTTTCTCCATACTTCACACGCTGACTGAGCCCTCTAATCTTCACAAGCAGATGAGACAAGACATTCTTCACAACCACTCCTAATGTGGCTGGAGAGAATAAGCTCAAAGTTAATGACATGTCGCCACCAGTAGTTAGTTATCCTGCATTATGAAATGAAAGACCTCATAGAAAAATTGTAGATCAATGATAGTGGATAAATGAGCAACATTGCATGTGGTCGTACTAAGTGACAGTGCTGGATAGGAAAGATGAAAACTCCCTAAAGTGATGATAAATGATAGGAAATACAGTGTATTCATCACAACAACTGAATATACTGTATTTCTAAAAGTTAAAGCCACACTGAAGCACTTTGAATGTATACAGTATAATTGGTGTGAATGTACAGGGGTGGGAACATAGACTTTGAACGTGTCAGTTCAGCCCATGAAGCTGCATATATCTAATGTTAGCATCATAGGCTAACACGTATCAGCCCTCCGAGGCATCCCCCAACTACAGCTTGTGACGGCTGAATGGCCTGTCCGCAAACTTCTTAAACATTTCCTCTTTTTTAGCCAAACCATTAAAGGTGATAACCCACACCCCCCAAAAGTTAGAAGCAACTGAGTATGGTCAAAACTACGTAATAAAAGCAGGCTCTAGTCTCACTCAACTATTCAGTCATTTTGGTCTTAGTCACATAAGATCTGTTATGCGATTGTATCGTTTTTTCCTTCTGAATGACTTTTTTCCAGGAAACGTATGCGCACATTTCTGGTAAACACAAGTGGAACTAATTAAATATGTGTAATTTTTTGTAGAAGAAGAATTGCTTATGTCAATGACAGCCCTTATAGGTATTACATTACATTTCATTTGGCTGACACCTTCATCCAAAGCAATTTATAATTTGTGAAATAAAAAGGCAGAACATCAAGAAACATGCAAGTGCTCTTCAAAAAAAGCCAAACCATTGTAAGTGCTGGTGCATTAGTTTCAAATGGGCTAAACCTTTTAAGTGCTATCATTTCTTTTTGTGTGAGTTGGGTTTAAGTCACAGTCTATGGTTTAAGTAGAGGCCAACTTGTCCCTGAAAGAGTTTACAAATGAATATGTAATATTCAGAGAACTTCAAGGGTGTTTCAGGACCACAGAGGTCACCTTAAAACATAGAAATTCAATTCTCTCAAAATCCCATCCTGCCCGGCACAGCAGGAAATCCATCTGAAAGGAAAAATAATTTCACTCGGCCCCTCTATTTTTCTCGTTCAATTGAAGAGAAATTGTTCTTTCTAAAACAGCAGATAACAGTATTGTTATTGAATCCGGCTCAATCTGGAGCAAGCTTGAGATTTGACAAACACTCTTTGGTACTCAAAGCTACACGCAGACTCAATCCTCCACCTAACTCCCAGAGGCGTGTGTCTCAGATGGACAGGGGTGTCAAACAGGGCGTGCGGGGTAATTGCAAAACCTGGGGGTGCAGTGCTAAACGCTTCACTGTTTGCCTACCAATGATGGGGATGGGGTGGTTTGCTTAGTGAAGCCTAAGTGAGTGTGAAATGTGTGTAGTCTGCCTAACGACATCTTGACAGCCTATGATGAAACTCTACTACTCACAGCAGCCAGACAGAGTGCGATTATACTTCATCCTTTCAGCGGCAGGACCTTCAGGCAGCAGCATAGCAGCATCTCTGTGTTCTCTATCAGTCCACACACATTATGACAGTTTTAATGAGCGCAGACTTACACGCAGATGTTTAGCTCCCTCTGAATAGGGAACAGTTCTGCTCATGCAAATGACTTTCTACTAAGTCATTCGACCACAAGGAGCCGTGACTCAAATGATCAAGAGTTGAACACACCTGCTGAGATGAGAGAAGCTCTAAAATACTTGTGATTTGGGAAATACCCTTATTTCAGAAAAGGAGGGGTTATAAGCTTAGCAAAGAGACTGGTACTCGGTCAGATGTATTGACTGTTATGCTTTTATTTATGTCTTTATTGTGTGCATATGTATAAATGTGTCTGTTGATTGTGTATATGTATGTTATGTATATACATATTTGTATTTTTTATTCCTCGGGATTGTGGGAAACGGTATTTCTAATTCTCTGTCTGTACCTTTATATATACAGTCTATGGTCTGCACACACAAACTGAAAGATTGACAATAAAGTTGACTTTGAAATGGTACACAATATGCCAACCAGTGCCTCTAAAACTTGCTAATTATTACTTTATTCCTCTTCTGAGTTGTGGTTTTATCAAAAGGTTATGTGCTGGACTGGACTCTGTGACTTCCTGGAGTCTCCAAACGGTTGCTTTATAACCTAAAGGTGAACAAAAAATATATATATCTCTTCTGGCTGCAGCATCCCATTGAACAGAAATATACATTCTGTTTAATGGGATTACATTTCCCCTATGCAAGTGAGAAGATTTGAAGTTTCTATACATGAGAAGATGAATGGGTAGCTTCATAGAAAGAGTAAGCATTACCCCAAAATGTTGTGTCTGCATAGAAACCTTGATAATGGACATGAGGCAGACACCTGCTGGCTTACCTTTCAGCAGGTAACATTGTTGAACAAAACACCATACAAGCACATAAGCAGCGTGTTCAGATCCAGCTGGCTCAGTGTGGATCTCTGAGGCTAAACCCTGCTATCCAAGCTGGATGGGAAAGTGTTTGGACAGCTTGAGTGAGATGATCCTTTCAATTGTGTGAACAAAAGGCTCCCAAAACCAACTCTCACTCTTGGACCTGAACTGGTGCAGTTTGGTAAACTCATCAGAGAATGCTCGTGGCCACTGTTGCTCCTCACTCATCTCCATCCTTTACGTGCAACAGCTGCACATACCCATCCCTGTCTGCATCCAAATACCAGCATTAGCAGCAGGCTAGGAATACTCCGAAGTTCAAACTGTCACAAAGCATTTGCCATGCTGCTGTCCTCTTACATTTGCCACCAGACAGTCAATCTCTTATGGAGTGACAGAGATTTAGTCATACAGACACGCAGCTCTGTCTCTTTGGCATGTGTGTTGGAGGCTGCAAAAGCCGGCCAGCTTCTTTCTTAAAGGAGCAGTAAGAAAACAAAAATGATAGCATTTTAGGATCACTTTGTTTCCGTGTTGGACCTAAACACCAGGGGGTATTTCAAGAACTCTAATTTTAGACCTGGTTAATACATTTAGGATTCATGAAACACCTTCTGCTGGTGTTGGCAGACCGGTGGATATTTATTAACCATGGTTCCGTTAAAAGATGTCAGGGGAAAAACCGATTTCACTAATGTGTAGCGTAGATCACACGGAAGTGCAGCGAAAGCAAAGGGAAGCTAAAACAAAGTGCACATTTGTTTGCTGAGGCAAATGTCAACTTCTGTGAAAGCCAGTCTGCTGCAGGGTAGATGGCCTGCCAACTGCATCTATTCAACAACAGACACCAACACAGACTGAGGGGGGGGGGGGGGGGGGGGGGGGGGCTTTATGTGTGAGGGTTGGGGGTAAAACCGAAAAACCAGAGGAGAACTGACAGTGTGTGAAGAAGGGTGTTTATTTATTCTGAGATGAGCAGAGAGGATATTCTGATGTATAATTACAGAGAGAGAAATGGTTGCAGAATAGTGTGTGTGCCTCCGCTTCACCACGCATCACAGTATGTATTAGGGCTGCTTAATTAATCGTATTTGAATCGCAATTACGGCTTGCAACGATTACGAAAACAACGTAATTGAAATAAAACGATTATTTTTTTATTATTATTATTAGGCTACTTTTCTTTTCTTTTTTAAATTGGTTTTTCAGTTGAATTATAGTTAAAGTTCAGGGTAATCAACTGTTCAAAACATACTGTTCACATTTTTTTTCTCCAATAAATTGATGTTTTCAAAGTAAATGGATAATCGTTTTTAATAATCGTGATATCAATTATTGACCCAAATAATCGAGATTATGATTTTTGCCATAATCGAGCATCCTGTGTGTGTGTGTGTGTGTGTGTGTGTGTGTGTGTGTGTGTGTGTGTGTGTGTGTGTGTGTGTGTGTGTGTGTGTGTACTGCCTGCCAGCTCCACGCTACAAAGGCCATATACTTGTCAGTGTCAATGAGGACAATGTATGTCTGAGGTTATCTAGGGGGCTTAGCACACACATGACCGCACATACAGTATATGATATGAGTGTGTGTGTGCATGTGTGTGTTGTCAATCTGTCATCGGGGGGAAGTTCATTTGCATCTCCAAAACAAGTACAGGCGTATCTCACACACATGAAGATCGAATAGTTTCCCACATATGTTCTGGTGAGGCTTACATTTTTTTTGAAGAATGCCAACCATAGCTGACTTCCTTTATGGATGAAAAAAAACATACTGTAAGAAAGGAGGTAAATAATAAGGAGATAATAGACATTTGAACTCGCACCACGCCTGATATAAATCAACTCATATCATGAATCAAGGCTTGTGTTATAGAAGTGTGAAGGTAGCACCAAGGTTATAGATAAATATAAAAAACAATTCATTATTTTCTAATGAAGACCAGGCTTAGGAGGGTTAGGAAAAGGCGGAGGGTAAACACTTCAACAATTTTAACCAAAACCAAATGTCAACATTTTGAAGAAGAAAAAAATGGAAATGTGAGCAGCATCTACAGCACTGTTTATTATGAACAGGAAACACTCATGTTTTGATTGAAGGCAACAAGTCCCTGTTCCAGCTTTTCTGTCACCGCTACTCACATTAGGTTTCACTGCGAGAAGAGAGGCTGCCGCAGTCACAACTACACTATTCTCTCTGTCACTCAAGTTTCCCTCCACACACACACACTCACACACATACAGCTGCAGCAGTGATATGAAAAATAAACAACAAAAAGAAAAGAACTCAACTTTAACACAGAGGTGTGAAGATATGAAACGAGCGCTTACCAGAGAAACAGGGCTATCCCAAAATCTGCATTCAGCGGCTGGTTGGCAGAAAGTGGTTGGGTTTGTTTGGTGCGTGTGTATCCTTCGTCTGCAGCTTCCGGTGCTACATTAAAGACATGAGAGCTGTTTTCTGGAGAGGTTCACACAGGAGGCAGCGGTGTGATTCGTTGCTCAGCCTGCGCACATTTCTGGACGTGAGAGACTCGGAGCTGTTCATTTCAGTCTGCTCCGCTCTGAGCCCCGCCAGGCAGCAGGTCGCTGCTGCTGGGAGGAGGAGTGTAGAGAGCCGCCGCGGCGCGAAGCTTCATGGGTAATGTAGTTCACGAGTACTAACGCTTAACTGGCTCTTGGAATATTTACTGCAAAGCCAATTTTAATAGGAAATTACCTTTACGCACACTAATATGAATAACAATATACAAAATGTAACAAAGCTGAAAGTAAGATGCATGAATATATTCAACACATTAGGAGATTAAAATATATATTAAAGAAAATATTGTGTGGGCAGGGGAAACAATATGAACCATTAAACAGGCACATGCTTATAAGATTCCTTGATGTTTGTCTCTGGGGAATGGGCTGGTAGGCCTGGGGCCCTTCTCACTTCTCTTATTTTTCATTTCCTCGCTCCTCGGTCTCGGTCTCACCGGAAGTTGATTTGTCTGAGCCATCTTGAGTAGCGTCCCAATGGCCTTATTTTTGCCGGAGGAGCGAGGAGCGATAATGGAGGAGCTATAACCGAGGAACCACTCAGACACTCGCCCCGCCCCCTTACTGTGTATCGCTCACTGATTGGACGAGGCAGTGCATGCACTGATCTGATACTTCTTGACATGAGAGCAGTTTCCCAGCGGAGTGAAGAAAATACATGAACCTCACGGGAGTCACTCCTCAGTTTATACTGTGTTTTGTTTCAATTCATGTATCATTTAGTTACAAATATGTGATATATATCTGAACAACAAAGTGGTCAAAAATCATTTTCTTCATTTGTTGGAACCATTTTCATGATCACTTTTTTCGTTTTACATTTTCATGTATTGTCATTTCCATTCAGTCAGTCATTAAGTGCTATTAACATGTTAATGTGCTACATATCCACACAAACAAACAAAGTGTGCAATCCAATGAATGTTAATCTAACTGGGTTTTGATAGATAACATATCTCTTTTTCTTCTCTCAATTATTTTATTTCTATTGTGCACTCTAATCAATATGATTCAATATTGTTCGTTTATACATTTTAAGAATGGCGTTTATCTTTTTTGAGAATGAGTTCTTATTTGATTTGATTTATTTGGGTCTACAACAGATGATACAAATGTTTGTGTCAGTAAATGTGTGCTAACCGGTGCTAACAGAGGCGGGGGTGTGTGTGAAAATAACGGGGACAGAGCTGCTGTCAGACGATCAGCTGTGCAGCGTCATCACAAACGGACGTCGCTTCACGTGACGCTCCGGAGGAAAGTACGTCCCATTGCTCTTAAAATTCATTTCCCTGCTTCTCGTGGTTTCCTTGCGTCCCTCCATGCTTCCCTGGTAGGAGGGACTAGTCACAGGGAAACAACGCAAGTGAGGGACGCAAGGAATCCATTTAACCGAAGTGCTTCAGCTTCAACGCAGCTAAGCTTCAACGCACGCCGCCGTGTGTAGCCGGCCTACACACGGCGGCGTGCGTTGCCGCTTGGCGGTGGGCGTGTCTTGAGCTTGGGGAGTCAACGCGAGCAACGCGGCCGACCAACAACCAATCACATGAATGTCCCGCCCCGGACATACAAAGCAAAGCATTCACGCTACATCCATGCTGGCTAAATATACTGTCTATGCTTGCTAGCTGTCCATTCAAACGAAGTACACTGGATATAAACTCCCCAAACAGGCGAAAACCTACCAGTTTCACCCACTGTCTCTGCCACCTCCCCCCATGCCTGGCTCCTCCGGTTTGTATCCCTGTATGTAAAGAGGGACTGGTCATATAGTACCGCCACGATAATTTCTCCTCCATTTTTTGACATATGGGAAATAACTGCGGTCTGGCTCTCCCAACATACACGCGGTTTGATTGGCTAGCGCTTGTAATGTCAGATTTGCATACGCGGGATTTGATTGGCTGACGCCTCCGTCGAGGCGGCAAAAGTAGAACATTGCTCTACTTTTGCAGCGAGCACCGCGAGAGAAGCTACGCTTTTCTCCCACAATGCAGTTCGGCGAATCGTGACGTCACCCCATTCAAAGTGAATGGGCAGAAGCGTTGAAGCGGCAACGCACGCCGCCGTGTGTAGGGGCCGGCTCCGGCTGCCGCTGCACGTCAACATTGCTAACGTTAGCGCTCGATTTCGAGGACGATGTATGACCAAAACAACTGTCTAATTTCGTCAGTTTAGATGTTATATCTACTTGTTCTCTCTTGTCCTTTCTCTTTTGAGCGCCGGTCTTGTGCTTTGGTTTGCTCTACATTATAAATGCAAGCTATTACATTTTTTATAATGCTGCCGAACTTGCTGCTGCTAGCTACAGTACAGTACAGGTTGATTAAACGGTTCGCTCGTCACACAAGGTATCACATGACATGAAAGGGAGCAAGTTCACTGGACAGACAAATAACAAATTTGTTTTTTTTGTTTTTTTTTGCATGGGCCCCTGACCGGCTCTGGGCCCATTGCACCGGTTGCACCGGCTGCACCGGCTGCATCGTCGATAGTAGTTACGCCACTCAGTTCACCTTATGAGCCAATAATAATAAACTAATAGGATATAAGATAAAGTAAAATTGTCAATAATAAGAGGAAATAAAGCAAGAATTGAAAAATAATGTAATCATCAAAGCATCATTTTAACTATAGTAGCTATACACACTGAGTCTAAAGGTTTGTGTTTTGCAGTCCATATTGTCAAGCCTCGAGGCTATATTTAGTTTACAGGTTTTTAATAAAAACTGATTTAACCATTAACCAGTTATTTCAAGCCTTTGTTGTTCATGTGCTGTATACTCATCACCAAAATATTTTATAAAACGTTCTCAAAATTAAATGAAAAAACATTGTTGATGCTTGTTGTTTACAAAGCATGGGGATTTTCAAAGATTTAACAACAGGACGATCTTTTAGTTCCACTGTTACAATGATTCCATGTTTCAAAACATCTCAAAGGGAGATTAAAGTAAAACAGCAGACGTTACGTGTCTATTAGTCTAAGTAATTGATATATTCAAATTCCTCAGGACACCCTAAGGACTTCTGGGAGTCCCCTAGGGAGACATAACTTGTATTGAGACTGGTAAAGAAATACCAAGCCTAACACTGTTTGTCTTGAGGGGGAAATACCTTTTCTCCAACAGTAAATAGACTGCTATTTCCCAAGAAACCCCCTGAGTGTTCACACATTGTTGAATGAATTCTCTTCCAGGAGCAGCTCCATGATTGACAATAATAGCTACTATAATCACATCTTAACTGGATGTTACCCAAAGTGTGAAAAGCAGAGGGTATATGACCTCTTTGTGAGACATAACATCATCATGTTATATGACACTTAATAATGACATATACCATTTAGTAGAAGTAACAATGACAGAGTCCAGCAGCATTAAACAGGACAGTTTAAAAAAAAAAAAACACTAGTGCCTCCTTGTAGGATCATTCAAATGAAAAGGACATTTTTTGAGTTATTTTTGTACTCAGGCAGAGAACTTGATAAATGAAATCCTGCACCAAGACAATACCTCTATTTTCTTTGCGGTCAAACATCCCCTTGAGCATTCATTGTTCCTGAGCGCTCTTTCCCCTACTTTCTGACTGCTGTACTTACAGCACAACTACATCATAAGTGTGACTGTGTATCTGTGTGTTGGGTGTGGGGAGTGTATAGGAAATGCTTTTGCCTCTCAGAAGCTGTATGTCTAAATTTAGAGGCCCGTGCCGCCACTGTCCAACTGTCAGACGCTGCGTCGGACTGTCGGCCGCTCAGGAAAGAGACTGGAGGCGTGTTGAAGTTAGGATACATCAAACTAACTGGGGTGGGCTGATCTGAGAATAACACATTTGTTCTGCACACGCCCTGAAAACAGAGTGGCTATAAATACCCAGCTATACTGAAGAGAGAGGAAGGAAGTGTAAATCTAGTGTAAAAATGTGTTTTTTTTACCAAATGGGCAGATTAGGTGAGAGTGTGAAGTGTATTTAAACTTTAAACTTGACCACTTTTGACCAAACTTAATTGGTTTATTCAGAAAATGTACTGAACTTACTTCATTTATGTATTTATTCATGCTGACATGAAATACACACATTATAGTCTTCACTGTGAAACGTCTGATGTGACAACCTTCTCTTGAGAAAATGACAAATTGTTGTTTTGATGTCATGCAGCAAACTCCCACATTACACACACGCTCATTTATTTTTTAGAAACAATTCATGCCATGATTACATTTGACTTAAGTGCCAACACATTCAGAATTTAAAGCATTACCATTTCCGACATGTTTTTTATACCCTGTCAGGCTTTTGACCTCTTTTCATCTGCAGAGTGCAGGAATCAGCATTAGTGGCAGAGCATTCCCGTCCTGCCTGTCTATTTGATTATGAAAAGTGTCTGTTTGATTGTCTATTTGGAGAGCAGCACCTCCTTAATTGACTTAGTGCAGTGACAGACCCCCACTTGTTTTCTCTTAACATAATTCTTCTTTGTGACATCGTTTGTCAGATGTTTGCAGGAAGGTGCCAAAGTCAGTTTCCCTGTGAGTTTGATAATGAGCTTTGTCATGTGGTTGCGAACGAGATGGAGCTGTTTACATACTGTCAGCACACAAAGGCTGTTAATCTACACGTGTGTTATTAAACTATCATTAAGTGCTTAAGTGCTCTGGCGGTGAAATAAACAGGCTAATCAGATTTTCTAAGTAAACGAGGTACTGTATATGAACTGTGTTTCAATAAAAGTACTTTTTTCTAACTTTTACTTCAGTAAAAGTACCAAAATAATTACAATAGTATCAAAGGTAAAGTACTTATTCTGCACAATGTCCTGCTTTAATATAACAATATTATATTATTGGATTATAATTATTGAAACATTAATGTGTTCATCACTTGAACTACCCCTGAGAATCAATAAAGACTTAATGATATAATATTATAATTGATTTTTTGATAATATGTTGTACCACTTATCTAAAACAGGAATTTGACTTAAGTTATCAGATAAATGTAGTGAAGTTAAATATTTGGTTCTGAATTGTATTAGAGTTGAAGCATTAAGTAGCAGTACAGTAAGTAAGTACAGATGTTATTATAAGTAAATTTCCCCCACTGCTAAATAGAAACCTGACACTGAAGAGAGCAGGAATGTGGTTGTAGATCATTGACACCTGCAGAATTCCAATAGCAGTCTTATATTTAAAGAACAAAACATCAAGCCTCAGACTTACTGTAACAACACCTTTTCTAGACCCCGTGTTGGAAATGCATTTACACTTTAGGGGTGCAGAATTACAATCCATACATTTCCCACCTCCCTTCACATAATGGTGTATATTATACACCGACTTTTAAAGAGCAAGTACAAGATGCAAATCAAATGTGGCCAAATATTTTTGAAGGATTGTATGAAAGCAAAACATTTAATATGAGATTGAGATTCAAATTCATAAAAAACTGACAATTCAACTGATGAACAGGCATTCATTTTAAACCCAAAATCATCAATATGATCACATATTCCTACATTTATTTGGCCTGTATAGCTTATTTATGTCTATGTGTGTCATTTGTGTACCCTTTTTGTATGAATTCTCAGTAAACTATGTCACACTGGTGAGTTATTTATCCTCTTGCGTCCTCTAGCGACAGACGTCAGCAGCACCAACCTCTGCTGAGGTCAGAGGTCACACAACAGAAAACATGGCGGCTTCCAGTAAATTGACCGTGGTGTTGAAAGCTGTGAAGAACATAACAGCCCAGTTTTGTCCGTTTGAATCAAATGTCGGGTCAACACGGTAAGAGTTGTTTGTTAAATGTCTCGTTGTGTCGTAGGGTCTTTTTGTGTGACTGCACTGTGGTTTAAAGCCGTAATTTGACAATGAGGCGACTGTCTGTTCAGACAGCAGTCACCACCATAAGATATGATTATAGTTTAGTCTTTAGGACGCATTTTATTTAGTTTAAAACGTGTTCTTGTCAAACAAGAATGCTTGAATGAGATTGTGTGGTGTGTGGGTGCAAAGTTAAATACGAACGACATAAGGATTTCCTAGTTTTCCTACTACACGTTACCCTACAATTTCAATTATTTACTTTTATTATAGTTCAGCTAAAACTGTTTTATACTTATCCGCCATAACTAAATTACATAGTATGAGTTAGTCTAAATGCCTTTAATTTTTCAGTTAATCTGGTTGACTAGACATGTTTTTAGGACTGTGTGCGTGTATAGATCAGGGGTGTCCAACCTTTTTTGAACCGAGAGCTACTTTTAAAGTTGCCAGTCTGCCGAGATCTACCAGTCCAAATAGAGAGGCGTAGCCATTACTGACAGCCTACTACCAGGTAAATACCTATGGTAAATACACACTTCTACTTGAATAAAACTGACCTTTGTACGATTAATATATATTTTGTGCCATTATATAAAAATAGTGTTGCTACAAAAGTATAAATTAGGCTTACTAATAAGACAACTCAGATCTGAAGCTACACCGGAATCTGCTGCCAAAGTGCAATATTAAAAAATTAATAGAATCAAACCCTTTTTTTTTGCATTTTAGTAGAATATAAAAAGAAATGCCTTTTTTAAAATAGGATGCAAGCAACACTAGTTTCTTAACCTGAATTGATAATAGACTATAATCAATTTAAACAGAACAGATCTTAATGTTTGCATTCTTATACCATTTTGTACATTAATTATAATGAATAAGTTCAAACAAACTAAAACTTACAGCTGATTAATAACGGTATCTAACTTGAGTTTTTATCAAAAACCTGTTGAAATGCTACTGTTTTTTACTGTCCCCCAAAAGCGCGTCGGCAGCCTCCAGGAATGCTTCTTACACAACTTCGCCGTCTTTGAAAGACTTCATGTGTTTCGCAAGAACGTGACTGACACGATAAGATGCTCTGGTAGCAGCCTTGCTCTTGTTGTTGGCCCTGGTGAAAATGGACTGCTGTGCATTTAGCTGTCCTTTCAGGCCCCTCACCTTTTGGAGCGTAGGGCCGAATTAGGAGGGAATTCCGTCTCGTAGCGTTTGTGCACTGTTTTGAAATGCCGCTCCTAAATTACCCTTCTTCGATAAAGCCACGCTCGCATTGCAGATGAGACAGATTTGAATTGGAATAGATACACAAATAATCATCCTCCCACTCGGAGTGAAAATTATATATTTTGGGCTTTTTTGCTTCTGCCATAATTGCGGTCTTGTGTGTGTGCGGACTGGCACTCCTGTTGACACGGACAACGTCAGCGAAATAGTGCTCACCAGCCACGCCCCAACCAGTGCATTATTCTGGTACAGGAAGATTATGTTATAGGACATTAACGATAAAACAGAATATTGTTGTTCTATTTTTAGACACCCGGTCGATCGCGATCGACTGGTTGGCCACCCCTGGTATAGATTAATTGATTGGCATCTTCCTGAGTTTCCTATTGGATTTGTTTCCCATTTGAAGGCGGGACTAATTACACCTTTTGCATTTGTATTGGTAGAAATAGAGCTGTGACCCATCAATGCTTGGGTTTACCTTAACTCTGAGCAGAGGTGTATTAATCCAGAATAACTGAAAACACCTTTGCATGTGTTTAGAGGCAAAGATGTTTTTTCAACTTATTCTGACTGATCAGACTTCCCATGATAACCTTTAGCTATGTAATGTTTGAATTTTAGGAGATGACCAAACTTCACCAACCAATACAAATAATAAATGTGCACCCCTCCCACACAAGTGGTGCACAAAATCAATAGGAGGGTCAGGTTGATGTCAGTCTGCACACTCCCACACAGGAACAAATCAACACCAGCCAAATGGTGGTGGTGGTAAAATGTAAATGTAAAATGTTGGTTGAAAGTGGCTCATTACATTTGAAACATTCACTAGCAATGTGGCTGGTGCAAGGAACAAATATGTTTCACCCTGCTCCAACAGGGTCATGAGATGGGGCCTATTCAAGCTAAATAATTTGTGACATCGTCTGTGACGGTTGGGGTGTGTGTAAGGCCATTATTCAGCAATGTTGGTATTGGTGAATGGTGTTTTACTCATACATGTAAGCCACATGTAATTAACAAGTTTATCTATAATCTGTAATGTGGTAGAGGACAAAACATTCAGAAATGTTGATTAAGTATGTGGAAATATTACATTGTAGAAAAAGGCACTTTGTGTTGAAGTGCAAAGTAGAACAAAATGGAAAGTTGGATACAAGAACTTCAAATTGTACATTATAAATGTATTAAGTACTTTCTATCACTACTGTATTATTGGATAATTAATCTGAGATATGCTGGTCTGTCCTGCAGGATGTTTCTGTGCGTGATGAGCTCACATAAGGTCCGAGCTACCAACTTGAACTGTGAGGTGATCGCCACAGTGAAGCATGACGGGTCTGAACCTGTAGTGGAAATCACTTACTGTGAGTATTACCTGCCTGCCTTCATGTGTGGGACAATATATGTAATGGTGTGGTTCTATGAAGCAGTGTTGCTTTGGCTGTTGAGTTTTGCATTTGCCGTACATATTCCAGGCATTGTTTAGTCCACGAAAGATGTGTAGAGACATATAGGCTGATTGTTTTACTTGCATTATGGAAATGATGGAGAAAAATTAAATGACATTTGTTTGAATTATAAATATCCTCAGATTTGTTATTGGAAAAAAATCAGCGTTCTTTTGAATTGCATTTTCTCTGAATCAGAAACACTGTATTTATCCCCATGGGGAAATTAGATTTACTAACAGTTGCTGTATTTTAGAATAAAATTAAATATATAAAGAATAACAAGAAGAATGAAAACATATAAACAACAACAATAAACATGTTTCTTATTAAATTATTTACTGTAGTTTCATAATATTTACAACAATAATTAAGGCATACAAATAGTTAATTACTCAAAATGTACAGTGTAATATAGTAATGTCATATACGTGTTGCCCGGTTGAATACTTAATGTACTTTACTACTTCAAGTAGTTAGAAGACACTACAGAAACTGTAGGATTATTCTACATAAGAAGTTGACTTGAGGTAGTGCTTGAAGACAAAAATGCTACTTGATTTGAAGTTATAGTGGGTGGGTGGGCTCTTAGAAAATATTTGAACTAGGTTATTGTGGAGAGGTGATCTTTAAATAAATGAACTTTACCCAGTAAAAAAACACTGGTTTTTAAAAATGTATTTCACTTTTATAAAGTTAGGAGAGTCCCATTGATATTAACAATCTCTTTTTCAAAGTAAATCTGAACATTTAAAGAGACATATTTGTTGTGGTCTCCTGGTGGATGTTTTTTAAAAGTCAGGGTGTATCGTCATTGTAATTACAGCTCAGCACATACAGCACAGCGCCTACAGCTAAGTGTGTGTTTTAGTCTTGGAATTTCCTGCTGATGTTGTTACTACATGATATTACTCGCACACAATGAGTCAAGTACTTGTCAAAAGTCAAAATGTCTGCCATAGGTCAGCAGGACTGTGTGCGGATGTTGCCCATTGTGTGTTACTCGACTTCTGCTCAGTTACATTTTCACCTTTTTTACTCCTTATACAGAGAGAGTGTAAATGTGTCATTATGGGTCATTTAAATGTGTCTTTGTCTCTCTCTACTAAAGTGGACGGAGATAAGCTGATATTGAAGGGAGCGAAGCTGAACTGCAGCGAGATGCTGAGTGCGTTTCAGTCGATGTGCGCAGCCAAGGAACTACAGGCAAAACTCGCAGCAGCAAAGAAATAATATGTGTTGAATTTATCTGTGATCTTTGTATATTCCTGGATGTTAAATATTAAAGTATTTCATAAATGTGTTTGTTCTGTTGTGGTTTGACCTTTGATTTACTGACACGACACTGCATTGATGTAATGTGATGGACAGGCATGATACTGAGTCACTCCTCTTCCTCTTATGAATCCAAGTTCCTCCACCATCTAAGCATCAAATTCTTGATCCTCTATGCCAGTGGTTCTCAAAGTGGGGGGCGCAGAGGCATGCCAGGGGGGGCGCGAGAGACCAGGAGGAAAAATTGTTATATATATACAAAAAAAAGATTTAAAAAATAAAAAAAAATCATAATTACAAAAATTATTGATTCAAAAATAATATGATGCAGTACAGTACTATTACGTCTGGGTCTCTGTGTATCATTAAAGCTCCGGCTCCGTGTGTGTGGAACGAGCCATTTTGTGTGCGCGAGAGAGAGCGCACCGGTACCGGAGATCGTTGTTGTTAGCTTCTGGTACTATCGAGCTACGCTAACGGATATAAGGAGTTTGTTCAACAACAAAGTGGAGGAGAGTCAGACTGAGAGACTCAATGAGCTAAAGGACTCTCTCAGTGTTATCTCAGTGAGTCTCAAATTGTTGGTCACCATTAATGTAAACAATTATTTCTGAGGCACACGTTTATATGACCATTATAGTTATAAAAAAACAAGAGAATAAATGAAAAACAGGTATGAAATACTATATGATAGTAAAACAAGAATAGAGTTTAAAAGGGTGATTTGTAAAATATCCATAAAGAAAAAGTAAATCTGTTTACAGTTCTGTTTCATATGGGTGTTGAGAGAGGTATCCATAGATCTCTTCATGTTGCTCTCAAAGTGCACCAGATTGATGCTTTTAACTTCAATATTTAAAAATAAATCTTCCCGGGGGAGCATGCCCCCCTATGTGAAGTCCACACACCACCTACAAAAATAGCACTTTACCCCTGCTTACACCTATATGCCGTGAGCTGATTATCGAGCCAATGGTGACAGTCGCGGGTACACTGTGTGTATGCGTGGGGATTGTTGCAGTAGAACATTCCACTGTAGCGCCCGGTACATTAATGGGAAACCCTAAATGTTTGAGCACCCTCTATGAAACGTCAAGCTACCGCACAGCAGCCCCAAAATAAATCTCTGGCGCCGCCACTGAGCCTGACTATTTGTGTTGGGGGGGCCCGACTTTTTTTTTTCTCCAAAGGGGGGCCCTGACAGAAAAAGTTTGAGAACCACTGCTCTATGCGGATATAATCAAATTCACTGCTATGAAATTTAAAAAAAGTACTGCACCTTCTTCTCAAGAGAACATATTTTACATTATCCCCATCAGCTATGCTTATTTTGTATATTAAAGACATCAATTGAAATCCTTTACCTGCTAAAAAATGTGCTGTGATCAGTGCAGAGTCATGGTGTATCATTGCGTATGTGCCATTTCCCTGATAAAAGAGATCATTCCAGCGTTTGAGAGTACATTATGCAAGCTCCAACCTTTGACACAGCAGGCTTAAATGTAATTTGGCACAGATTTAAACGCAGCCCCAGTGAAAAGAAAAAAAAAAAAGGCACAGATAACTGAAAACCTGCCCCCTCTGCTTGTCACCCTCTGTACCATTAGCATGTAACATACTAGCAATTCTTTGGATGAATTATGACATTCACAGTTTTCACGTAACAAGTTATTTTGATCAGTTCCTCTGAGAGCTGAAAACATGGTCCTGATGGTTCTATGACACTGCCATCTAAAATGTGTGTGCCCCCTAATTAGTTGTCCTCCATAACATGTTTTATAAGTTGTAACTACTGTAGTTGTAACTTCAATAGTAAATAATGTATTAATGCATTACAGATCAGTCATGGGTTAAGAGGTTATGAATGAATCCCACTTGCTACATTTAAATGCAAATAATCCATCAATAAACGCTAATGGAGTAAAGCAATTAAATCCACAATATTTATTTTTATTTATTATGGAATGAATGGTGTTAACCAAGTCTGCAGCTGAAAGTAATAATCCGTTTTAATGTATAGATGTTGGTGTAGATTGTCAGCAGCTCGCATTTAGCAAACTCATGGAAATTAATTTCAAGTTTAATAACTTAAATTTCAATTGTAAAAAAATTGTAAATTATTAAGGCTGAGGGGACATGTTCTTGCATCCTTAATTGAAATGACAATATATTCCAATTTTTGTGGTGACAGGTGCCCATTTAGCTCAGAATTTAAAGTAACTAAAAAAACATGAATACGTTTCAGCTTTTTAATTGTGTACACCCTTTTATGAGAAAGCCCATGAAGTTTCACATGCTAGTACCAAGAAGGGCTGGAAACGCTCTATTAAGTGACGTGTCAGGATGTGATTGGCTCATTCTGTGTCATTTGATGTCGGTCTGGCCCTTTAAAAAGGAGTCTATTCCCACACTGGAAGAGAGTTGAACCCAGAGTCACTTCACTGGTTATTGTCGAGGATATCAGAAGCTGCAAACATGGTTGAGAAATTTGTTGGGACGTGGAAGATGATTTCCAGCGATAACTTTGATGACTACATGAAAGCAATCGGTAGGAGAATATATTTAAGATTAATGATGGAAAACCACTTTCAGGGTGTCAGCTGTTAAACTATTAACTGTAACTTATGCAAAACATGTCAGATATATTTTATATAGTTGTATTTTTTTAAGCCTGCAGTGTGTTATCTTTAATGCATGTTTCTGATCTTGCCCTCCCGCTGTGCAGGTGTGGGATTTGCGACCCGGCAGGTGGGGAATCGCACCAAACCCAACTTGGTAGTGAGCGTGGACGATCAAGGGTTTGTATGCTTGAAGTCTCAGAGCACTTTCAAAACCACTGAGATCAAGTTCAAGCTAAACGAGCCATTCGAAGAGACGACCGCAGACGATAGGAAGACCAAGGTTAGTTAATGTGGTTTGAAAAATAATCACAGCCCGAGTCTGTGCTGGAGGTAACGGCTTGTCTCTGTTTGTGTCCTGCAGACCGTGGTGACTCTGGAGAACGGGAAACTTGTGCAGAAACAGAGCTGGGATGGCAAAGAGACACATATCGAGAGGGAGATCGAAGATGGGAAATTGGTAGCGGTAAGGGTTATTTTTTTTCTCATTAGCCTACTTCATATGGAAAATCAAACTTGGTAATCTGGTAGAAATCTAACAACAAAATGCCGTTATAAATCCGTGCAATATTCTGTAAATGTACCTCATCAATCATGATCACAAGTAGTTAACAGTTTTTATAATGTTATGTATTTATTTAATCAAGATTGTATGTTTTGATTTTGTTTATAAAGTGTTAATGTGGTGCTATATACGAATATATTGTTCATACCCACTTGAGAATAAGAGAAAACATGTATTTGAGAGTAATTACAATGTTATTGTACTACAGGAAATCCTGTGACAGAGAGGGGGGTAATTCAATTGAATACTATAAAGTGTATATTATATTTATATAGAAAGAGTTAGGCTTTATTACAGGGGAATAAGACAATATTATAAAGGATAAAGATTCATTTAAATAACCACAGACACACTTTGGGAATATACTGTTTAACTGTGTACAGACACATGTTATAGAGTTGGATAGCTGCAGCATATATTTTTCTTCTAACTCAAAACATATTCCTCTTCAACTTCTTTACAACTGCTCCTCTTTGTGATCATCGGATCACACCTGATCTCCCTTTTTTCTCCCACAGAAATGCATTATGGGTGATGTGATCGCAGTGAGGACATACGTGATGGAGGCATGATTGGCTCCCTTCAGCCCACTCGTTGGATGCATTGCAGGATGACAGGCTCAGTTCAATGAGCGTTATACCAAACTAAAGTAAAGGCGTGTTCTGCTCTTACTACTCTTTATCTTCACTGTTTTTGCCAAAATAAATCCCTGTGCCTCTGTTCTCCAACATGACACATTTGGTTTCATTTGGAATTGTTGTGGTGATTTGAATAAAAATCAATGAGAATTTCTCAAAATTGCGTCTCAGTGAGTTCATTGTTAATTTCTGATGGTTGTGTATAAATCAGGTTCTCTGCTGTTTATAGAACAGCCTATCGTCCAAATTCAATTATGAGATTATTGAAAGCATTCCAATCATCAGGGCATGCTGAGGAATGTTTCACAAAAAAGTGCTCTAATGGGAGCCTAATCTGACAAGCTGATTTCCTGACTTTAATGGTTTATTCCCATGCCCGGTGAATATTACTGTGATTATTCCACATCACTTTTCCCACTTTGGCTTGTACAATCCTTTCATGCTTCCTTTTTTTGGTCAGTTTCAAAAATATCCAAAACATATCTCATATTTAAAGGTCAATAAATCAGCCATCCTCATGATATATGATGCATGTTGGCAGGGGCTCCTTGAGGAATGTGAACCCTTTTTAGAAGTATCGAGAGCATCATGCAGAGAGGTCAGTGAGGAAATGTATCCCCTCTTCCTTTTTAGGAGGTCGAACATTTCCCATTGCTCATATGCTGGCAGCTGTGCGCACATGGAGAAACAAAAACACATTATGGGTTGTCCCTAGACGTCTCCACCCTTTGGCCACGGCTTAAGTCTCTGTGTTTTACGGGGGGGGGGGGGGAGATTGTACCAGAACCGATGGACACTTTCCCATGACAGGAAAAGGGAAACGATAGCCCTGATTGGATCTAATGGCAAAAACAGCTGAAACAGGTGCTATTGTGAGCCAACGCTCTTGTTCCCTTCAGCGTGGACAATGGCACCGGGAGTAGGGGACGCACAGTGTTTGAACTTTTGGAGCAGTTCCAAGTCAATGAACATACCCCGCCATGGGGACAACTACCAGAGGTCAACAGAGCAAAGTTGTATTTGTGTGTCATTGGCCATGTTTTACTCAAAGACATTACACTTCAACATCTTAAGTGCCAGTTGTTAACTCGTTTCTCAACCTTTTAGCCTCTAGTGCAATTTCCTTTAACACTTAATGCAGCTCCCTAGTGACCCCAAAAGCCCCAGGTTCAATGTTTTTTTGTAACCTTTTCTTGAACATTAAACTTAGTAATCTGGTAGTAAAAATGCCTTATATTAATGTATGCAATCGACTGTAAAGCACCTCATAAATCATGTGCATCCTCGTATTTTTCACCCGTTTTTTTAAATGTTATTTATTTATTTAACGTTTTACAGTTGATTTGTTGAAGTTTTAATCGGCTGCTATATGGGAATATAATGTTCAAGTGCAATTTCCTTTAACGCTTAACTCAGTTCCCTAGTGGCCCAAAAGCCCCAGGTTCACTGTGTTCATTGGCTTTTATGTAATTTAATCTCTATTTAATTTGGGAACTTTGTAGCACAACAAGTACAATATCTTATCCCTTGCAGCAGTTTCATGTAGAGGAAATATGACAGAATCCTTTAATAAGATATTGTGCGTATATCCCTATACAAGATATTGTTTTGTAAAATAACTACTTACATACAGAACATCTGGGCTCAGGTACCGTTCTCGTAAAGGAGTTTTGGTTGGTTTGTAGGTCTTTCAAACATGATGAGGCTGCCATCTACCATGTAATGCAATGTGTGCACATAACTTGGGAAATACATGAACATGCCACAAACTCTCAAAACATCGTACAATGGGAATCTTGTTTGTCTTAGTGCGACATGAGGATATGGAACCATGGTGAAGGTCATTAAAAGACAATATAAATCAATGCTTGTGTGTTTGCTGGATCATGAATCATCTTGCAGAACCTTGAATGAGACTCTAAGAGTAGATGCACGTTTCCTTCTGCCGGGTGAAACGGTCAGGGGGTTTAGTTCGGCATAAAAAAAACGTTTCTCTCATGAAACCATTTACAACATGGCATGTCGATTATCTTTAGGAACCGGGGTCAGGATTCCAGGGAAGTGACAGTGACGTAGAGTTTTGCAAATGTATTTTGGTTGCGCTTTGAGTACCACAAGCATTGTGCCATCTGGTCCCATTATATTTTCTATATGTTTTATATTTTGTGTCAACTAGCATTTGATACATACACAATTATTTGAAAAAAACATTGATAGTTAGCCCTGATACTTGTTGACTTGCTTCCATACAGAACACTCTGAAATCCATGATTTAATTATGTTTAAATTCATTTGAAGAGCTTCTTCTTGTATTGTGCTTTATAAACGACTCTGAAAACCTGATCATGTTCCCACAGCAAAAGGGAAAAGATCACATCTGCTACGGATTGACTTACAGGTGCAGTGCTTGTGATCCGCAGGCATCTCCGTCACTTTGTTTAGATAACTGCAGGGAATCCGACAGATCTCCTCCTCCTTGTTTTATCTCCTCCATCTTGATTTGATGCTCCATGTTGTTTCTTAATTGATGGAGCTTTAAACTTCTAGACAACTGGTGGAAATATCAGATTCCAGATCCAAATATAACATTCTGCAAGTATAGTTTTTCCACAAGATGCATCTTCAATATTTCAATAAATAGGGGTCAGTATAAAAAGCATCGACCTATAGACATTTACAGTCAGAGGTTTGCTCCAAACATGTGAAATAATACCCGCCTAGCTTAAGGCCAAACAGGATAGAAGGCGAGGTATTCCTCTGGAGAGGAAAGGTCTCGATCTTCCTCCGCTGTCCTTAGTTGGCGGAGGTGAACTTGACATCAGCAGAGTGGTTGCAGAGAGCAAATTAGGAAACAGTTCAGGAAGGAGCGTGATAGTGAGAAGCCTGCTGAGAGTTAGCTGGAAGAGAAAGACAGCTGAAAGCCAATATAAACTTCCCAAACATTTATTGTAAAGTTATATACAACAGAACAGGTGTATGAATACATTTGTGTATATGTTCACGCTGAAAGTAACTCACACTTCTCATACAATGTCAACTACTGCATTCCCCCAAGAAAGTACTTTTTGTCTGCATACGTTTGAGTGTGTGTGTCTGTGTGTTCTCATGCCTGATAAACAAAGGTATCTTGTTGACACTGGGGTTGTTTTGTGTCAGGAAAGATTGTCTCGGACTTTAGAAGAATTAACTCACATCCTTTGCAAAACATCTGGAAAGCTCCACTTGAGCTGCAGCGTTGACACCCTTCCTCTGCTTGTCTTCTGCTTGTCCTTAACTTAAACTCTGTCAAAGGGTTAGGGTTAGGGTCAACACCTTTCATGTATAAGTGGATCAACAGGGATGAAAACACATGATGTATGAGCATTTTATCAACACCACAACTTAATATAACTTTCCTTTAGAAATACATTCTAGTGATACAATCTAAGGAAAATGTATTTGTTATTTCAGTCAAGATCTTGATTTACTTTGTTTATTTCTTTTATTTGGCATGGCTTCAGGAATAACTACTTCCATTGTTTGATATTTGCTAAATGCGTTCATTCTCTTTCGCTCTTTCTTTAAATCAGGGATGAAGGGTTGCGGCACGATGAGTAGGAACGTATGTGTAGACTACTGTGTCTCGGGCGGTATGTACAGTATTTTCAGTCACAATAATTTCTATAAAGGACTGAACCAAATGTGGGATTGTTTAACAAACATAATTTAAAGAAAAAACAGGAGTCAGGGACCTGTTTCTATCTGAGGAAATTAGGGGATTAAGACAGAGTTTTAAAATGTGAGAGATAATTTCCTTACATGATGGGACACATAGGTTATTCAATGATGCAGTTAGCAAGATAGGGAGTTTTTCAATACATCGGGAAAAAGTCAAAATTCCAATATTTCTTTCTACCTTAAAACATTAACGATCTGAACAGGTGTTGTGCTTTTTCTCAACCATTTTACTTAACAGCCAAAGCCAAAAACAAACACCCAAAAACTCTACTATAAAAACACAGTAAGTTGGATTTGCATTGTGGTTTATATAATCATAGTATTAAAAGTTGGCCCCTCCCCCCTCGTTCAACTAGGTTTGTGGAGCTCGGCAGTCGGTGAAAGCCAACTCAAGAAGTTGGCCGTTATGATTCCTATGCAGATACAGACAGTGGGTCATCAATTATGATTGAGAGAGATGTCTTTGTTTTGTCTGCAAACAGTGATGACACACAAAAAAAGGTTTGGACTTTAACTTGCAACAACTTGACGTCAGCTTTCTCATGGGATCTTAATGTTGAGTCTGAAAAACTGTCAGGGAAATTTCAAAACAACACGGCCAAAAATCCAACTCACATGTGTTTTTCCACTTAGAGGGTGGAGAAGACCTTGGGATCAACCCCCACCTAGAAACATCTCACAGACTGTGGGAGGGATTTCTGTGAAGTACATACGTCCCCATTCACTTAAACATTGAGCACACATCAGGTTCACCTCAATCCTCTCCACAGGACCGATGCTGACCTGAGATCAGTCTCCAAGGGCAACCAAACAGCTGGGTAGAACTATGTCATTTGAGGCCCCAAAGAACTGTCGGGGATCCCGGTTGCCAAGCAACAAGCTTTCTTTCCCCTTTACCTCACAATCCAGTTTTACTTAAGAGCTAACTCTGATTTCATCAACACGTCTGTGGATGTTTTGAAAGATGTGTGCTCTCTGGTCGCACAGACGCATTCTGTTCTATCTCCCCAAAACACAACGAGAGACATATCTGGGATTCCAGAAGAGGGTCTCTGTTTTGGATCCAAGAAAGCAGTGTAGACCTTTGATCAGATCAACACTTTTTTCAAATTAGCAATTACTTGTTTTTGTACACTTCTTTCACACACTAGCAGTCATTTGTGCCTGGTTCTGCATCTGATGGACACAATTAGTATTTTTCCATTGCATTTTTATCAGAGCAGAGTGTAACAGACAAGGACAAATGTTCACTTCTCTTTTCTCTTTGGCCCCCGCACAGAGAGGTCAGAGGTCACAGGCTGAGATAAAGATTTTTGGCATTGCTTTGCTTAAAACCTTTACCTCAACTCAATGGATCTCAAGATTGAGGATGAATATTCCTGAAATGTTATTTCTAGTAAAGCTCGCAAACTATTGGCTAGTAGAAGGGGTGTGTGGATGAGGACATAGAGCATTGCCTTTGAGGACAGCATAAATAATCAGTGTTTTTCAAGCCTTCGCAGCAGGAGTTCCTGTCAAAGCTAAGCTTAGACCTGGCAAGTGATTGTATAGCTCAGAGGAAGGATGGTGGACATCTTTAAAGTGAGGCTATACAAACCAGAGCCAAAACAATGGCTTTTCCCAAGAGAGCACTGCAACTACAACTCTGCACTAATCATGTTAAAGCATGTTTACCTGTCTGCTTTCAGTCCATGTGCATTTCTGTTCAACAGCAGATAAATATCTCAGACAATACAAAGTCAGTAAGTAAGTTTTCTGTTCTGAAAGGCCACAAGTGTTGGGCTTATCCACTGTTTCGAATGACCAGTGTGACAGGACACGTGATCTTTAATCTGCACGGGTTTATGGTGATTGGCTGTGTGTGCATTCTCAAGCTTGAATGTGTGTCTGTATGAAACCAGATGGGCAGTAACATATTGTAGATTGAGTGTTTTTTCACCTCAAGCATTCTTTGTGTTCAACCCTCAGGAAGAACTCTGCGACTCAGTTCCATGCAGAGCGGTTTATTTTATGGACACAGCATGAAGAGCGTGAACGGAACTTCTGTGAGCGAAACAAACTCTAAAGACACTAAAGAGTCAAATCCGTGTAACTGTGAGAGGTGGAAGCATGTTCGGCCCAAATGAAGTTGCAGATTAGAAAACTAATTTGGCTGTGCATTAATGCGATTTCTTGATATGTTGATTTACAGGAATTATACATCTTATCATTATAATCAAAACATGAAACGCAAATGAGATTAACCTTACAATTGAAAATCGTCTTGGGGTGTTTCAAAAACTTTGAAGTTAAAAACTTACTTACTGATTTTCCATGACTAACTAAAGATGTGGTTTCAGTCATTATTGTCTGAAGATTGTAATCCCACATGATGAACCATTCACCCCAATTGGTCAACAATACAGCAGACTGCCTGATAGTAAACACAGAGCAAAGAATCTAAATGGATAGACTATAGAAAAAGTAAGGCTTTGTTATGGTTTATATACCATACATATCTACACACATGCACACACAGACACACTGACCTTCTAAGGCTAAATGGAGTTGGTATTTTAAAGGTCAGACTAAGTTGTTTGTCTGCCCTGGGTTCAATGGTTTATCAAGCAACTTAACTGCAAACAGAGGCAGAGAAGGTTTAGACACATGAGAAATGATACCTCTGAACTGGGGGTGTCGCGATACACTGGTATTGGTGATAACTGTGATAATGAAATGTTTATGTCACGTAATATTATAATAATATCATGTAAACAATCCAGCGTATTATTTTGTGTATACTTGTCGGTTCTTTTGAGGATGTATTCCAGTTACAAATACGCCTTAACATGTTTGATAGGGTCAAACCCAGGCAAAGTTGGACTGTCAAAAGCCTCTATTTTAAATCCAAATTCCATATCTTGCTTTAGCCACAGAGCGTTAAGGGAATGGTATAAGTTAAAACTGTAATAAAGCATGTCACTGCTGCTTGTTTACAAATTGAATCTTGTCATCCAATATGTGCAGACAGGACTTGGCTATGGAAACTTTTACTGAAAAAGACAATAGGCCATCAGGAAAGTTGGCCTGATGGACGCTTTGAGACATGCTGTAGGCAACAGGCACTTCCCCACAATGCACCGGGGAGATAAACCAAGCCTCAGATAGGGCCAAGCAAAACGGAAGCCATTAGTCACAGGCCGACCTTTTTACAAGTGGCTTGTCAACAGGCCTTCAGAAGAATAAACCCAACAGCAAACCTCTCTGAGCCTGTGAGATTTATTCAAATTTAAACTATCTAATGCCAACGAGCATATGGATTGTCATGTGTTTTCCAGTGTATACAGCACTCCAATAAAAACGTTGATAAGTATTTATGGGACAGGAGAGATTTTCTTGGTTAAACTGTATAACCATAAATCTGAGGTCTATGGGTTTACAGCTGTTTGAGTGGACGTCCGTGTGAAACTCGCAGAGTAAGAACTCAGCTGCCTTCCCTGCGATGCACAGCTGCACGTTACACAAACATGTACCCTCTGTGGATCCACTCCTTTGTTAGCTCTTTGTCTTGTCAGGCATTTTTGATTGAGAAAAAGCAGAAGGGAAAGTGGAGCATGTGACTATTAAAAGACAAGATCCTGACACCAGTGTGTAGTGAAATAAGAGATGGTGCTGGGGAGATGGATTGCACTGGCTTTAGACATAACTCATTTTTTGGTCAGCAGGAAAAGGTTTTCAAAACAGCTTTGTTGCTCCAAATTCAGCGGAAAGAAAACGTCATTAAATAAACTCTTAAACTACACTTACTCTGCCAATATACAACACAAATCAACGTTCAATATCATCCTCACATATCTTGCATTAGTATTATAAATAGCACTGTGGTAAAAGGGAAATATCAATCAATATTTTAACCAAAGATGTAATAGAAGATACATTGGCAAAATATAAGCAGGAAGTCGAAAAATGTAAGCGCTTGTGTTTTTGTGGCTTAAACGAACACAATATTTTGTCATCTTATGGAGTTGATATGTGTCCCTATGTGAGCAGACATGGAGCAACATTAGCATCGATTTGAAGTAGTGTTTGTATCCTTTTAACAATTATAAGTCCTGTCCTCTCAGCAGTGTTTTTGTCTCACTGTCTATTGGGGGTTGTATCTGGCTATTTAGCCATGAAAGGAAATATTAAATACTGGGGTCATAAAACCAAAACAATGAGCTGAAAGACTCTAAAACGCACTGTACAGCTGAGTGTAACTGCAGAGTGAATAGATTATTCTCAGTGGAATGGCTAAAGAATTGAGGCGCCTAACATTTTATAAATATATATCATTAAGGTGGAGGGAAAGAAGCACAGATTTCTAAGAAAGAGCAGGGTTGGTACTGTTTCATGAACAAACCTCTCACCTCTCACCTCTCACCACAGTGTGCCAGCAGGGGAAAGTTGAACATGTGCTTAGACGTTGAAGCGGCAGGAAATAAAGAGAATTAGGTGAAGGATAAGGAGACGAGGAGGGGGATGAGGGGACTTTGCTGGAAGCAGGAGCTGGTGGGAGAGCCGTTGTGATCCCAGTCTCCCCTTGGGTGTTCCTGTCAGGGCTCCAGGGAAGCAGACATAATTCACTTAATTAGTTCTCAATGTTACTCATATGAGACAAAGTTACAAAATCTCAGAGAAATGATTCTCCTCTCTGGGCCAAAGGTAGCATGGACTTCCCTTTGCTGTCTCAGCAAATGAAGTCGTTTTTCCTCTCAGTACTTTGTTCCTCTCACATACAGACATACTTTTCAAGTACAAGCTTAAATTGCAGTAAAGCGACAACTGTGTGAACATTATAGACTCTTTGATCCCTCCATGAAATCAATGACTTAATGTGATGAATCCTATTTGAGACTGTAAAACTACTTGAAGCATGCGATTATAAATCACAAATTCTTGACTATGGCATGTTGCTCTCATTAAAGCGTGTCCTACATCATTACCTAAACCAGGGGTTCCCAAACTTTGCCATGCCAAGGACCCCCATATAGCATTATCCTCTGGCGGGGACCCCCCTGTTGCAATTTTTTTTAAATGATGAGTACATTATGATGGCAAATATGACAAATTAATCATACAGCTTAATACATTTTCTCAATATATATTTGTATTAATAATTAATAATCAGTTATTCTTCTAAAGAAAATTGTATTTATCTTTTGTTTGTCATTCATTACATTCATTGTGTCTTCTGTTATAAACATTCTTAACACAATATTAAACAGTAATATCAACAGTAAACATATTTTTAAAGTGATTTCTGTCTTTATAATATTATAAAATTTGAACAGTAATATGAACAATTAACATATATGTTTAGCATTTTTGAAAGCTACTTATGCCTTAATAATATTATATATAATATTTAACAGTAATATTAACAATAAACATATTTATATTCATATATATATATAAACATCAATATTTGCTACATCCATGCTCTCATCCAGCTGCAGAGCGAAATATCCACTAGCTCTCACTTGCTCCAGAAGCTGAGCAGATACTCAGTTTCACTCTCAGTAGCGGCAGCTCGATTCTGATTGGCGTGAAGGGCGGTCGTGTGATTTAAAAAAATATATATTAATAAATAAAAAATATTTAAAGATTGGCATCAAAGGACACATAGATTGATAGATATGCAATTATTAATAACATTAAAAAAAAAAGAATGTAACTTTAAAAAAAAAAAAAGATTCCCCTTTCCCTCAAACTTTGACCCCCCTGGCGCCCCCTGGCGGCCCCCCGGGGGTTCAGGGCCCCCACTTTGAAAAACACTGACCTAAACAGTCTGAGTAATGTACAGATAAATCACATGACAGCTCCCCTCACTACTCCCTCAAAACAGGACACAAGTGGCCCCTCTCCTCACATTCTCTGGGCGACTGATGAATGCTTTGTTCATTTCTTTAACCTGCGACCCACTAGACTCATTCTGACTGGGCTAAACCACTGTGCTTTAACCTTTATGTGTGCACTGAGAGCTTAAACCAGTGCGAGGTTGTACAAGGCAACATGCCAGTACAAAACTCAAATCTGCAGAAACATAAATCTGGAGTTCCCACATGAACAAGAGAGAAATATTTCCCACTCTGCTTTTTGACAAACTTATCTGAATGATGAATTTAAGATCCAAATATCTTTGCATTTTGTAGAGAGTTAAAATCCTTGTTGGCCAAGACCTGTGATATGAAGTTATCTTTGAGAGCTTAATGTAAACTGGCTAAATTCCACACTGTAAATAGTCAGCACTGATAGTAAAAGCCAAAAACCACTTAATTTAGGATTTCACAAGTGCTTGTTATAGGATGCAGGTCAAGACAGCTTAATCGAATGTGAGAATTAACAACAACCTTACTTTGGTTTAAATGTCTTCCTGTTAAGTTATCAGAGTGTTGACAGGCAGAGCTTTTGTGTTTTACAAAATCCCTGGAGATGTATTTGTTGTTTGTCAAACACTTCCGTTAGCAATGGCACACTTGATTGAATGCCCTTGTGAAGTTCATGTCTAAGGCCAACAGACACCTGTGTTCATCTGCTGCAACTCTTATAAAAAGATGTCAGAAGCATAACTACTATAATTTGGAAAAGAGACAAACATTACAGCAAATGTAGTTCCTAAAGTGCTTTTCGTAGCAGTTATTAGGTGACCTTGTTCCATAGGAATGTTTCAAGCATCTTGTACAGACACAGCAACCTTTTTCACAAGAACTATATAAACTGTGGGAACCGTGTCCCCCTCCCACTCAGCGTTGTGCAAAGTAAGGGGCAATGGCAAAGATCAAATAAATTGAAAGAAGGGGCCTGTCTTTCACGCATACTGTAATCGTGCATCAGCAAAGCAATTACACTGCAACCATGATAGAAAGAAACATTTTCCTTTTGACATCAAAGAAAAATTAGCCTGCAAATGTCCCATCACAAGCCAGTACAGATGAGAAAAATTATGTTGTGTGACTCTATACTCAACTCAATAGAAATGCATGTGCAGTGTGCCAACAGGATACATGGTTACAAATGTTTCAATACAAGGCAGTTCAGAGCAATGCCACTGCGTACACTGTACTGACTGTACTTTTCACCTGTGTTGACTCTAAAGAGAGATTAGATAAATTAACCTTACCTTACCTTATAAGGCACACACTGTGACTTTATTTCATGGGGATTCTGCATGTAAAATGTGGCATTTCGCCTACTTTATATTTATTGCAATCTTGTATACTTTCATAAGTAGTTTAAGAGTAACAACTGAGATGTAGTTTAGGAAATCAAATTCAACAAATGTTTTTTAACTGCTGTCATTTTTTGGGATTGGACAACACTTTTTTATCAAGCGGTTGGGAAATGGCATATTATGAGTCAATCATGTTTCACACCTTAACTTATTTGAGAAAGTTCCTACAGCCATCAGAAGTGATGGAGTACATTCATTGTGGAAATATAGGAGAGTAAAAAATGTAATGAATCTCACAAATAATGTCTGTTACTTTAAAACTGTGCAGCAGTAGTTGGAATCTACTCAGTTACTTTTTACATCTGGGTGAAACATTGCCACAAGAATCGACTCGACCAAGCTCCCTTCACACCACACACACACACACACACACACACACACACACACACACACACACCACACACACACACACACACACACATCACACACACACACACACAACACACACACACACACCACACACACACACACACACACACACACACAGAGCAGTAATCCCAACAGGTTGTTGGGTTCTATGGGGTCAGCGTTTTGCCGGACGCAGCTTTTATTTGGGCCTGATACTTTTGGGCACAGTCATCGTATGGCCTCTGTCGATAGGGATCATGTTCATTGGGGTCGGATTGGTGTCCGCATCACTGGCTCCATTCACAGGGCCAGGCACAATCATTTAGGACTGGCAGACCTAACACCTAACCCACAGAGCCGGACCAGCCCCGTCAGCAAATACATTCTCCCCACCCCTCGCCCTTTCAGTTATCAGAGAGGAGGGGTAGTAAAATGAGAGAAAAGGGGAGAAAAAAGAGAGATACATTATGAATGTAGTAATGTGTTTTTAAGTGATTGTAGTATTTATTACATGTACAGCACTTTGGCCCGACCAAAAATCGCTTTTAAATGTGCTTTATAAATAAACTTTGATTTGATTTGATAGAAGTAAGAGAGTGTAAGATGTGAATGAGCAGCACCTATTTTTTAGAATTTTAGATTCATAGGGAAGTGTGTGTGTGTGTGTGTGTGTGTGTGTGTGTGTGTGTGTGTGCATGCATGTGTGCGTGCATGTGTGCATGTGTTCATCCGTTTGACTTTTACCGAGACTTATGGGTGGCAGACCAGTGGATGACCCCGATGGCCCCTGTGGCAGACTGCTGACCTGTCATTGTACTCAGGTGTTTGGGATCTCCAAATGTCTGACTGCAGACTGAAACTCAACACTCCTACCCCTGGGAGGTACTATTGGAATGGTCAAAAATGCCTTAGCATTAAACATGTATTTTGTGCCTGACTTAAGGATGGCAAGAGAAAAAATATATTTGGAAAATATTTTCAGAAGTGTACCATTGAATCAAATATATAACGTCTTTATGTATATTATAGAAAAAGTGGGGCTATTCGGATGGTTGTATTCGTTGTGTTATAATGTTGTATCAGCTGGCCTCTGCTGCTCTCTTGTGGTGCAACTTGGAAGTTTTGCTGTTGGAGTAGGGACTATGAGGAACAACATTTATATTTTGTCCTGCAGCATATTTGTCTTTTTTTTAACAGTATATTTGACATGTTGGTCAAAGAGTTTTGAGACAGAGTGTAGAGCCATTCACTGCAATAAATAATGAAAACATTTGAAAATCAAAAACAGTTGAATTTCCCTTTAGTAGCATACATATCTAACAAACACAACACTCTTACTGTTACGGTGTGTGTAGGAAGCAGGACCCAAATGCAGATTAAAGTGTCAAAAATAACTCCTTTATTTCAAGGCTTAAACTATTCACAAAGACAGAACACTCACCGAAGACCAAGTCAAAACACAAGACGAACCGACAAAGACAGACAGAAAAACCAGAACTTAAATACACACAAGACTAATTATACAAACAAGACACAGGTGAGGAGGGAGGAGAAAACACAGGGACACCAGGTGCACACAATCGGGTAATAAGACACAACAGGGAAACTAACGACAGGGAACCACAGACAGATCTAAAGACAAAACACAACGCAGACAGAAAACCAAAGACAGATCTAGACAAGACACAACGCAGACAGAAAACCAAAAACAGATCTAGACAAGACAAAACACAACACAGACAGAAACAGGCAAGACAGGAGGTGAAGACCTTTCAAAATAAAACATGAAACAAAAGACAGAAAAAGACAAGACAAAATACAACACAGACAGATCTTGACAGTACCCCCCCCCCCTCAAGGGACGGATCCCAGACGTCCCAAAAAAAAAATCCAGCAGGGTGGGTGGAGGGGGACCGGAGGAGGGACACAAAACTAAGGCCAACAGGGTGGGTGGAGGGGGTCTGGAGGACGGGCTTGGGCTGACAGTGGAGGACCCGGAAGGGGTCTCGGGCGGACGGCCCGGGGGCAAGGCAGAGTTCAAAAAGGGGAACTCGGGCGGACGGCCCGGGGGCAAGGCAGAGTTCAAGGAAGGTGTAGAGGCTAAGCCAACGCTTTAAGCCTCTGAGGATCCGCTTGGTGGGTGTAATTGACGCACACCTTGTTTGCTGCTGAATAAAAGTTAGAAACAAAGTTTCCAGTTCGAAATAGTCCATTTATTTCCCTTTTTTACTGGTTTCTTCCCATCATTCACCACACGATATTTATGGTTTACACAATACCTTTTGCTTTGTTTTTGATCCTGTGTTTGTGTGCGTGTTCTCTGTGTGTGCTCCTTGTGTGTGTGTTCTCCGTGTGTGCTCCTTGTGTGTGTGCTCCTTGTGTGTGTGCTCCTTGTGTGTGGTCAAAAACTGTATGGGCCTTCCGGCGGAACCTCTCACCAACACACAGGTTCCTACCTTTATACCCACAGTTAATTGGCTCCTACACACCAGCCCCTAATTGATAGTACAGGTATCAATTGAAAACAATTAAGGAGCCAAATATAAAAATCATTTTTCAATACATAGAAATGCACATCCTACACTTCCTGTACTAAACATAGTTTAGTAATAGGTCGCACAATAATGTTGGTCTTGGTCTGTAGCTTTACAGAGCGCACCAGTCCTCCTTTGTCAGGAAAAACCTCCAATACTTTGCCAAGAGGCCAGGAACTGCGGGGAGCTGAGGAATCCATGATGACTACAATATCACCAGCCATAATATGTAGGCCATTCCTTTTCAGATTTTACAAGAAACGTGGGACCCTCAAGCCAACTGCGGCTCTTCAGAAAGTCAGGGATCTTCATTCCTCTGGATGCAGCATCAGCTGGGTTGTCTTTGGTTCCTACATGCTTCCATTGACATGGTCTTGAAACCTCTCTTATGGTGGTGATCCTATTTGCCACAAATGTGTGGAAACGCTTGTCCTCGTTGTTAATGTACTCAGAACTGAAGTACTGTCTGTCCAAAACACAGACTCATCCAAATGAAGTTGAAGCTCTGATTTTAACATCATATCCACTCTGGCAGCCAGAACAGCAGCTGTTAGTTCCAGTTGTGGAATGGTCACCATTTTTATGGGTGTAACTCTAGCCTTTCCTAATAGGAAAGCAACATGAACATCGCCTTTGCAGTTCAGTAGCCTGATGTAAGTTACAGTCCCGTAGCCATTTTCACTGGCATCAGCAAAGTGATGTAGTTGAGAGTGTATGGGTTCACTGAAGTCCTTTGGCTTCATACACCTGTCCACTTTGAGTGTGGTCCACTTTCCAACCACCGTCTCCACTGGTGTACGATATCTGGTGGAATGGCATCATCCCATCCACAGCTTCTCCTGAAAAGCTCTTGTTGCATTATCTTGGCTGGCAAAGTGACTGGTGCCAAAATACCCAAAGGATCATACACCGAGCTTGTTGTGGATAGCATGCCACGTCTGGTTAGAGCCTGCTGTTTCACTTCCATCTTGAATTTAAAGGAATCTGACTCGACGCACCAGAGTAGTCCCAAAGCTCTCTCAAGAGGAAGATTGTCTCTATCCAGATCCAGGTCCTTTAGCTCTTTAGCCTTCTGCTCTTCCGAGATTGTTTGCAAAACTGCCCGACTATTGCTGATCCATTTTTCCAGCACTAAACCTCCTCTTTTACAGAGAGCATTAAGATCTTCAACCATTTGTATTGCTGCCTTCTCTGAGCCCAAACCCATCAAACAGTCATCCACATAGAAATTTCGCTTAACTGCTTCAACAGTCTCAGCAGAAAAGTCAGACTTGTTGTCGTCAGCAGTTTTCCTTAGTGCATAGCTAGCGCAACTGGGAGAAGAGACAGCCCCAAACAGATGCACCGTCATTCTGTATTCCTGGATCTCTCTGGTGAAGTCTCCCTCTGGCCACCAGAGAAAACAAAGGAAATCTCTGTCTTCTTCTGTGACTTTGACCTGGTGAAACATAGCCCGTATCTCGCCCATGAATGCCACAGGTTCCTGCCTGAAACGGGTGAGAACTCCAAGCAGTGAACTGGTGAGATTGGGACCTTGATAAAGTACATCGTTTAATGATGTTCCTTTTTAAAATGTGGCACCACAATCAAACACCACTCGGAGAGAACCTTTTCGTGGATGGTAAACACTGTGGTGTGGGATGTACCATAATTTTCCACTGCCACAGTGCTGCTGTGTTGGTACCTGTTCAGCATAACCCTTTTCAATCACTCCATTCAGAAAACTGGCATATTCTTTATGCAACATTGGGTTACTCACAAATATTTTCCTCAATACAAGTAGCCTTTGCTTTGCCACTGCAAAGTTGTTTGGAAGAAGGACGTCAGGTGTCTTAAGGGGCAACTTCAGGCTGTACCTGTTGTCCTGTAGTGTTGCAGATGTATTCATGATTTCCATAAATGTTTGGTCTTCCCTTGACATCTCTTTTTCTTCTGAGGGCTTTTCATTAAAGTCATGATTATACTGACTGCTAAGCATGAGCTCCAATTTGGAAATAGAAATCCTATTCTCCACAACAGAAGAAAGCTCCATGTCAACATCGCTGCCATTGCTGCTTCCATGTAAAGGACCATTGATGGCCCATCCCAACACTGTTCTTATAGCGTATGGGCCATTTCCACAACTGTTGACAATTTCCCAAGGTTCCAATATCTTGGGAGCGTTGGTTCCAATCAACATGTCAACATTGGCATTTATGCTGGGGATATGAACTTTTAACAAATGATTCCACCTCTTCACATCTGTGGCTGTAGCAATGTTTTCTTTGGTTACTGGCATTTGCTTCTGTGTGAGGACTTCTGGAAGAGGATAAAAGTTATTTTCCTCAAGACCAGATACCTCCATCCCAAATAAGGAGTAAGCTGGAACGACCTTTTTCTGTCCCATAGTCTTCAAAAGAAAATTAGTTCTTTTTCCTGTGATGTTTAATCTGTGCATGAGATCTTCTGAGCAGAATGTGGCTGTGCTTCCAGGGTCTAAAAATGCATAGGTCTGTATAATCTCACTTCCCTTTGTGGACTTGGCCTGCACTGGAATAATTGAAAGAATGCAGCCATCATCTCCGGCCCCTGTACGTCCACATTTCTGAGGGGGAATTTGTGATTTAGTGGTTTGTCCCAATTCCACATTAGATGTATTTATGTGGAGCGCAGTAGGATGTTGCTTTTCACAAACCTCACAGATCAAGCGTTGTTTACAGTCCCGGCTTATGTGTCCAATACACAAGCATCCAAAGCAAATTCCTTTCTCCTTTAGAAATTGAATTTTGTCTCTGTGCTTCCTTTTGCTGAACTGCTTACATCTGTCCAAAACGTGAGTGCTGTGATCACAACAATGACACAACAAGCTCTCCTGTGGTTTTGAGTTATTTGTCGTTTTAATTCCGACCTCACTCATTGGGAATACTGTAGCGGCAAAACTACTTCCTTTCATTCTGTTCTTTGATTGTGGCTGAAACATGTTGGAAGATTTTATAGCAACTGATTTATGTCCTGAATCCTCGATGTCTCCAAAGATCGGATCAGAAAGGACTCGTACATGTCTCTCAATGAATTTGACCAAGTCAATGAAATGAGCTCTGTTGTTTGAGGCTTCCATGATGTTATGAGCTTTGTTTCTCCATTGTTCCCTTAGTTTGTATGGCAACTTGAAGACAACCATTTTCATATTGGAGGGCATATCCAACTCCTGCATGTACTGAAGTTCTTCCATCACATTAGCACATCCACGCAGAAATAAAGCATAGGCTTGTAGTTCTTTAATGTATTCTGCCTTTGTTATTGTTGGACAAGCTAGAGCCTTTCCTATGTAAGCAGCAGCGATCTTGTACTCATTCCCAAAATGTTCTTGCAAAAGACCCTTTGCCACAAGTCACGTTCTGGAGCCATGTGCTGGCAGCTACGAACCAGTTCCTGTGGCTGTCCTTTTGTGAACTGTTCTAAATAGTACAAGCAGTCGGCTTTGCTGGCTTTGTTTTCCACTCCTTGTTCAAATGCTTTAATGAAAGCCTTGTACTGAAACAGGTCTCCATCAAATATAGGAATGTCTCTTGCTGGTAGAGACAGTAAACGTTGCTGGTGAACCAGTGCAGCTGTTATTTCATTTTGCTTTTGCATTATCGTGAATAAACCTTCAGGTGGAATTCGATTGATTTGCTGATGGTGATTTTCCTGTTGACTTTCCCATGCAGTTGATTCACCAGTTATCAACCCATGTGATGTTCCCAGATAATGTTGATTTTGTACATAAGCATCTTCCTTAAATGCAAACTGCCTTTCAGCTTGCTTTGGTTCCATGTCCATCTTTGTTGGTTTGCTGGAGGATATTTTCCATGATGTGGAATCATACTCCTTTGCCAAGTATGTTTAACGATGCCAGTTTCCTTTTTTCCTTTTCCAGGTATGAGTTCATTCCATTTGTTGGTGCAAGAGAGGAACGTTGTGAATGTGAACCCTGTAAAACTGCTAGCCTAGCAGTAGATACAGCTAGCTCAGTTTCCAAATCAAGCTGTTCCTTTCTCCGCTTTAATTGTAGCTTTAATTGTAGTTCCTGTTCCTCCAGTGCATGCCTCTCAGTTAAACCTGCTATGCGAGCAACAATTGCAGCCTTTTCTGCTGCCTCTATAATTTGTGCAGATGAAGTTGTACTTGACTTTGTACTGCTGTCACTTTTGTTTGAACATTTACCAACATTATAAACACTGTCATCAGGATTGATATCATTATTATCACCAGTAGGCTACCTTCAGTTTGACAAACCCACACCTTGATTTTGACAATAAATTCATCATTGAACATCATTTTGGCTTTAAACCATGTTTCATGTCTTTCCCTTTCATCATGTGGCAATAAACCCATTAAAGTGTCATGCATAGACCTGGCTTCAACACACAATTCAATATAACCATCAAGAGCATTTTGAACCTTAGCATGTTCACCATTTAACATCAAATATTTTATATTTGTTCTTAATTTGCTAGCTTTATTTAGCTTAGCCTTTCTGCCATTTTGCAACCTCTCAAGTTTTTCCGCAAGTGCTTTGGCAGAGAGTTTAACTACCCGCTTAGTGCTTTGCGCATCACTACAGCTGACCACGCTATCCAGCTTGCCAGAAGCTGACGCGCTGTCAGCTGCTGGTACGTCCGCAGCGCGCTCCTCCATATTTGAATGTCTTAAAGTCAAACGGATTGTCACAAATCAATCAGTACAATGCAAGCGCTTATTGTTCATCCGTTTCACAACCAATGCATTGGAATTACGCCCCTTATGTGTGCACACAACTTAATTCCTATGGCCATTTAAACCGGTTGTAGCGCGCTACACATACCTCCTTAGATGAACGTAGTTCCGTGCCAAGCGGCGAAAAGCTTCCCGGCACCATTCAGCGCGTTGCTCCTGTCGCCTTCCTGTGCAGCAGATGAGCAAACGAGTTGTAGCCGTCCTCCTCTCGGCGTCAGGTGGCTGATAACAGCTGAGCAGCCGGCGTGTTGTTTTCCTCCTCTCGGCGTCAGGTAGAAGGTGAGCAGCCGCTCTCAGCGTTCGGTAAACGCAACGAAAACATTTCCTCTTGTGTTACTCCAAAAAAGGCTAGTTTTTGACTATGTGTAGAGGCTAAGCCAACGCTTTAAGCCTCTGAGGATCCGCTTGGTGGGTGTAATTGACGCACACCTTGTTTGCTGCCGAATAAAAGTTAGAAACAAAGTTTCCAGTTCGAAATAGTCCATTTATTTCCCTTTTTTACTGGTTTCTTCCCATAATTCACCACACGATATCTATGGTTTACACAATACTGTAGCGACCCTGTATAGGATGCTGAGGGTGTCACTCAGGCATCCCCCGTCTCTCTGCCAATCATAGAGCTGCACAGTTATGCTGGTTGAGGTGCGGGCCTGTGGTTGGGGGAGCAGACGGGGGGAGGGCGGGAAGTTGTGACGTAGACACTGTTATATATATGGGAATGTGTAGAAGTTAGTGTTAGTGTGAGTGGAGTGTGAGGTTGAACCCACAAGCTGTTCCTGAACCTGTGATCATCTGTAAAGAAGAAGAGTTATTAAAGCCTAATAACTAGCAGCCTGTTTCCAACTCCCTTTGTGATCGTTACATTGGTGTCAAAAGTGACTTTTCGAACGGAGGACGTCTATCCTGACGGGAGTTCGTAACTGCGTCACGGAGCTAGCCGGTAAGCTAGCGGAGATGGAAAAGTTCAGCAAGATGGGAGTGAAGCAGGAAAGTAGTGATGGAGAGGAAGATGGAGCATGCGGGTGGTCGAAGGACATGAGTGGGGAGTTCAGGAGTGCACGGGAGGCGAGAGAGCGCCTGAGAGAGTCGGCGGTGAAGATGGCTAGAGACGCGGGAATGTCGCCGTCTTCAGCGGCATTTCGCGCCATTTCCAAGCTGGATGTAAACAACAATGGTGGCGCCCATCAACCAGTAGCAGCCGCCGCGTCCGTGAAAACACCCAAATACTCGGGTAAGGCAGACTGGAAGGCTTTCCATGCCCGATTTGAACTACTTGCACATGCCGGGGGGTGGTCAATAGGGACTAAAGCACTACAGCTAGCTTTGTGCCTCACAGGCGAGGCTCTTTCATGTCTGCTACTACTTAGCCTTGAGGACCGACACAGCTATGAAGCGTTAGCGGGGACTTTGAAGAGGCGGTTTGGACAGTGTTTCCCGCCAGAGCTGCTCCGGAACGAATTGAGTAACCGCTGTAGGAAGTCTGGAGAGACGCTGCGTGCGTTGGCTAACGACGTGGAGAGCCTGACGCGGCGGGCATATGCACACATGCCACCCGGAGTGCAGAGTGAGTTGGCACGTGATCAATTCATCAGGGCTCTCCTCCCTGCGGACTTGAGGGTTGGGGTACAGCTGCAGCATCCACAGTCCTTGCAGGCGGCCTTGGAGATGGCTGTGGAGAGAGAGATTGTGTGGAGTGTAGCGGCGAGGAGCAACGGAGGGCCGGTACCACCGGCTGTGAGGAGCTGCAGAGAGGAGGAGAAGCCTGTATGGGTTACCGAAATGACTGAAAGTGTTCAAGTTTTATTAGAGGAGAAAATGAGGGAGATGGAAGCAGCTGTCAAGGCAGAGAGGGAACTGCGGCAGCAACAGGAGGCTAGACTCAAAGCGGAGCTGGCCTCTCTTGAGCGAGATCTCCAGGAGAGTAAAGAGAAGGAGAGCCTTGTGGCCTCTCTGGAGAAGTGCTTCCAAGAGGGCAAAGAGAGAGAAAGGAGCCTGGTGGAGGAGGGTGCCAAGAGGGAGGCGCAGTTCAAAGAGCTGCTCAGGAGCCTGGAAGCCGAGAAGGACAACCTGGAGGAGCGTCTGACGAACCAGCTGTCCCAGCTCAACGGCAGCATCGCAGACTACCAGCAGGAGGCAGCGGACAACCGGGAGCACTTGGCCGAGCTGCAGCGGGAGGTGGAGCAGTTGGCGAGGGAGCGGGCCGAGTTGGAGGCTGAGGCACAGAGCGAGAGCAACCGGGCCGCCAGGCTGGAGGAGGACATGAGGCAAGCACAGAGAGAGAGAGCAGAAGCAGAAGCAGAGTCTGGTAAGCAGGAGGAGCTGCTGAGGGAGAAGCAGCTGGAGGTCCGGCAGCTGCAGAGGGACTGCATCAAGTACCAGGAGAGGATCAGCGAGATGGGTAGAGACGCTAAAGCGCTGCAGCAAGGTTACAACAAGCTCCAGAATAAACTAGGACAATCCCAACTGGAGACTTTGAAAACTCTAGAAGACCTGAAAAGGACAGAAGCAGAGTTGGATACCTGTAAATCTCAGCTGGATGAGTCCCAGAAGCAGGCAAGCGTAGCTATAGCGGAGAGGAGTACCATGGAGCAGAACGCCCAACACAGAGAGGCCTCGATGAAGGCAGAGGTGGAGCAGACCCTGGACTCTGTGAGGTTCAGACTCGGAGGCGAACTGAAGGAGATGGAGCTGAGACTGGACGAGGTGGACAGAAGCGGAACTATGACACCAGGACAAGAGGGCAGCATTTCCGGGCCGGGGAGCTGGTCTGGGTCTACAGCCCACAACGGAAGAAAGGCCGGTGCCCAAAACTGGACAGTCAGTGGGTTGGTCCCTGCAGAGTACTGGAGAGGGTGGGGGTAGTGTTTGTGCTGAGTTTTATTTGTTCCTTGTGGGCGAGAAACTTTGTAGGGGGGGGGGGGGGGGGGGGGGGGGGGGGGAGTAGTGTATCGACCCCTGTACAGGATGCTGAGGGTGTCACTCAGGCATCCCCCGTCTCTCTGCCAATCATAGAGCTGCACAGTGATGCTGGTTGAGGTGCGGGCCTGGGTTGGGGGGAGCAGGGGGAGGGCGGG